>NW_024098113.1:0-54098 GCF_016545835.1 Crotalus tigris | reverse complement strand
GGTAACATCATCACTGCTAGTAAGGAGTGTGTGTGGGGGGGGGAGGGGTGCTCTCAGTTTATATTTTAGTGGCTTGCCCTGTCAGTGCTGGTGGAAATGGTCTTAGAGGTTCTTTGGTTGTTTTCTTGATTGTTGGTCTGATATTAATTTTGGAGTTAATCTAGGCTATATTTAGCCATAGTTTCCACTGGGAAACGTGACCATCCTAGAACAAGCTAAGTCCAAAAACTCTAAGAAATTACTAGAAGCCTGACACTCTGACAAATGAACCACCAAGAGACTCACAGACATAAACAATTTCTACATACTATGCAAAAAAAGACAATTGAAAAGGCAAAAAGGGAACAAAAAGACCAACCTCCCCCCCAGCAATCAGCACCCAGGATGAGCATAGATTAACACCAAGATTAACAGCAGACCATCAATGAAAGGAAATAATACCACAATCAAGGAACTGCCAAACAAACCCACAACAAACAGCCCAACCAAAAAACGTATAAGATCAATACTGGTGACAGGGCAAGTCGCTAGAACAGAGTTCCCCAACCTTTCTGGCTTTGCGGACTGGTGGGGGAGGGGGGAAGGGAGGATGGTTTAGTGCAAGGGTGAAAAGCATACATAGCTCCATTTGTGTGAGCAGCGGTTAAACGTGCACAGCTCCATTTATGTGAGTGTCAGGTAAATGCACCCACCACCTCCGCAAATGCTTGCCCACTGCTAACACAAGTGGGGATGCACACGCTCTCCACCTTCTTCCATGATTCCACACAGCTCATGGCCAATACTGGGCTACGTCCCAGGGGTTGGGGATCTCCACGCTAGAATATAAACTGAGAGCAAGCTCCACTCTTTACTAGCACTGATGATGCTACCTAATTTTGCTAATGAAATGTCTGAAGAAAACAAGCAAGCTCAGAGAAGACCAAGGATCCATCATTTCAACCCTGAATTACAAATATTCTCCTTTATTGGTACAAGCAATTATAGTATACTTATCTTGCCTTAATATAAATGTTATAATGATATTCTATTCTATATTGTATTACACAAACACACACCATCGTACAACACTCCTCTGAGAGCCTGGGAAATATTTATAGTGGATGAATGGTTAAGAGAGAAAGCACCAGCATTTTCTACTTATGCTACATTCAATATAAACATATGCATAATGACACAGCTTCAATTTTGCAAAGATTTTTCCTTCCTTCCTTCCTTCCTTCCTTCCTTCCTTCCTTCCTTCCTTCCTTCCTTCCTTCCTTCCTTCCTTCCTTCCTTCCTTCCTTCTACGGCTATTGCTGAACACTTACAAACATCTCTGGTTACTTACAGAAGGTTAAAACAAGTGATAACTATTAAAGCAATAATAAAAATGATATTATGGACCAGGATAATCTTGTTATCTTTTCTATACCTCCTGTCTCCACTGTAGAAGCAAAAGTACAATGATCCAAGTATTGTGGCCTGGGTTATTTAAAGAAATGCTAATATGAAAAAAATTTGAATGTTATAAATGTTTTTGTTCTTTTATTCTGTTATTGAGCCAATGACAGATTTCTGATACAAAGTATATGTTGCATATCTCCATTAGAAAAATAAATGTTCAAAACATTTCCACACTCAAACCTGGTCTACAACTTTCTGGTATGAACTTTCTAACAAAATGTAATGTGATGACAACAGAAACACTAGGAGAGAAAGTTGTGTTTATCAACTGCTAAATGAAAAGAAGATGAGTTATCATCATGGAAATGTCATGAGCCTGCCAATGCCAGAAACTTTAGATCAGATCCTGCATCCCACACCTGCTTCTTCTTTCACTTTTGCTATGGAACACAAGGACCATCCAGCATCTTCTGAAACTATGTATTAATGTTTAATTTCAACAGATTCTTTGACTGATCTTCGTAATGAATTTTGTACACATAAGGAAAACATTCTTAACATTCTGATGATACCTTTGATATTCAGGGCTGCTCATAGTGAAGGTCAAAAAAGTCAGAATGGCAGTTGCAGCTGTGCAATCAAAGTCCACCCATTTTGATGTGTGTCGTGGTGTATGACATATGCACCAAACAACAGGACTTCAACTGCACAGTTGCAACCACCATCTTGATGCCCCTTTGGACGCCTCAGGTAGAAACTGTGGTTTCAAATATCTCATAGGCATAAGATTTCCATTCCTTTAGTTTACAATAATGAAATAACTTTTAGAAAGTCTTCTCCATAAGTCTTTGAAATGACCGGGCTACACATTATGCTAAGCCACAATGTTGCTTGACTTTGGTTATGGTTTATTCTATGAGCCTAACACTGGTTGTTTAGAAACTGTTATTAGGAACGCTTTCAGACTGAGATCAATGTCTGAAGGATGTATTAGGTGCCACTGCTCAAAAAGTATAATAAACATGTATTAAAATAAATACAGTTACCGTATTTTCCGGCGTATAAGACGACTTTCTAAACCATGCAAATCTTCTCCAAAGTCGGGGGTCGTCTTATACGTCAAGTCATCTTATACGCCGGAAAATACGGTAATATAATTAGACACATGCAACTAAAAATTATCTCAGCCAATGTATTAAAAATTGCTACAATTTATTAATATAGTTTTAATACCATAATACCATATATTAAATTGATTTTTATGCGTAAAATTGCAAGTGTCTTGGTGACGTTTCGACGAAGTCCCATTCATCATCTTCAGGCTGGTGTTTTCAGCTTCGTGCTTCGAGCAGCAATGTGTGGTCTTAGCTGTTTCTTCCTTTTAACTGCCAGTGGGGGTATGAACTGATTGAGTGGGAGCTTTTTCTATCTCGATGGCTTCTCTGATTAAAGTGAACATTTTAATAACAGAATAATCAGAGAAGCCATCGAGATAGAAAACGCCCACACAGCATGAACAAGCGAGATGATACCTCCCGCCTACCAGCCATTTGGAAACCCGCCCTTATTGACAAACGACTCCCTAATACAAAAAATGATACCAGACCCACACTCACAAAAACCACACAGGATGTCACCACCACACATCCACGCAAAAAGCAAACCCAAAGCCACACCGATGATGAGGCACGACCACAAACCAGAAGCCAGACCACAGCTGCATTATTAGCCACTTTAAACCCCTCCAATCCATACATGAAGCAAACTGACACCCTCCATGAAGATGAGGCGCAACCACGAACGTGAAGCCAAAAAATAGCAAGGCAGCCCAAAATTCTTAAACCCCCCTGCAACTCAGACTAACCTGAGCACAACCAAACAGAACACTCCCCCAGACAATCAGAGCACAGCCAACCCCCCAGCCAATCAGAGCACAGCCAACCCCCCAGCCAATCAGAGCACAGCCAAGCCCCTAACCAATCAGAACACACCTCCACCCAATCAGAACACAGCCAAGCTCCCACCCAATCAGTTCATACTGGCAGTTAAAAGGAAGAAACAGCTAAGACCACACATTGCTGCTCGAAGCACGAAGCTGAAAACACCAGTCTGAAGATGACGAATGGGACTTGGTCGAAACGTCGCCAAGACACTTCCAATTTTACATGGGAGAAAACCCGAACAACCAAAGACCTACATACACACACACACATACACACACACACACAGAGAGAGAGAGAGAGAGAAAGCTTTTTCCGGACAGACTGGTCTGATTGATGCACCTTGGTATTTTGGCCTTTTGACTGTTATACTGCAGTTCTACTTATAATCATTTTTGCCTTGCAGCCCCCCAAACTAGGGGCATTAAGCAGGCTCAAGTCACTACTGCGATACATTATAAATCCAAATTTCTTTTTTAGCTCGAAATAGCTATTCTAGTCTCCCATTTAACTCTTTAACTCTTTGTCAACAAAAAAGAAATTTGGAATTCCTATTTTAACTCCAGGAGTTATATACCAATATTTTCATGCACTATTATGTAAGAGATGTCATCTTGAACACACACACACACACACACACATTTCATCCCAGGATTTCCAGGAGCTTTCAGAATAGTTCAAGAGAGTACATCAAGGCTCTCACCCTTTTAGCTCAACTGGAAGGCTGCACAACCAAATTTTTCTTTAAAATTAATATTAAAATATGTATATCCTGCCTTCTGATTTATAATATTATTGACAAATAGTAAAAAAATATAGGCAAATCATAAACTTTACGGTTGGAGCGATGGCATGCACAATGATGTCTCATAAAAGAATAGGGCGGGAGGTGGGAGTTATTTATCTGTGTGGACTCCAGAACATACAGATCGACTGCCTGCGTGCCCAGAATTTTTCATAAATATCTCACCGTGCATTACATTATACAGTCGCCATACATTAATTAGAGCATCCGACAGACACTGCAATGTGTTACACTCACCCAAGTGAATCTTCATTTTTCACATGCAGGGCTTTACTAATTAAAATCAGCTTTGCAATTAAATGTGGAAAATTGTGTTAAACTTTCAAGCATGGTTTTAAGGAGGTGGGATGGAGAGCGGGGGCAAAACGAAGAGGAAGAAAATAATTTTTTAAGGGGGGGGGAAACCATTTCTTTATTTTCATGCAAATGAAACCCTCCCCTCAGACCCCCCCCATCAAAAGAAGAACTGGTGAAAGGGAAGGTATGAGGATTTTTCCCCCTCCCTTGTTGCTTTCTTCCCCACCCCTGTATTATACATGCTTCTCTCTGTTGCAGAGGCAATATTTCCGCTATCTTCCTGCCAGTCCTTGGCCCAGTTCCAATGCTTTTAGTGAATGCTATCTGTCAAGGCATGAATAATACAGCCTCTAGGCTGTCGGCAGAATCCAAATGAGGCATACATCAGGAAGCAAGCACTCGACTTTAGCTCCAGAACATGCTCCTGTGAAGACAGGCAATTATTCACCCACGGCTGCAGTCATGGCAATCAAACCAGTGGGTGAAAAGGTATAAGAAGCACAGGGGGAGGGGAGAGGGGAAGAGAAATGGGCACAACAGCACAGAGAATTAGGCAATTCTCGCATAAGAAAGGATTTTCTCATCAGAGAGATACATTCAGCTCACAGTTAAGAGGATGCTCCGGCAAACATAGCTATTCTAGTTTACTTCATTCTTTATTCAGAGAGTTAAACCTAAATGGATCAATATTTACTTTTTAAAAAATCAAGTTTCCAGGATTTATTCTCCCACTTTTCTACCTTGTTTTTAAAAAGCTTAAATAGAAGGAAAGAGAGATGGATTAAATAGAACATTTGATTTTTAGCTACATAGTAAGATGATTCTGTTGATTAAAAAGGAAAAAGATGTGCTGGGGGAAAAGACTGAAAAAAGGATTTCCAAAGGGGCAAAGAAAAGGAATGGCTGGTTTGCCACGATTCTCTCTCTCTCTCTCAAAAAAAAAATAAAAAATAAAAAATAAAATCAGAAATAATTTCATAGCCTGTTTTTTAAAAAATCATTTTAAAAGATGATTCGGGACAGCAAAAAATATTCCACAAGCACTATACTTCGATGCCCTGTGCTCATGACTTCCTCAATGTACTGTAGTTCAAATTACAGTGAAAGTATATTTACACATGGGAGAAGAGACACCCATTCTCACCACCACCATCACTGGTGATTTCAGTTGGGAATTATTTCAGAGCCTCTCCTAAAATGAAAATAGGAGATGGGATAAAATTATTTAAATGAACCTGAAATCATTTAAGGCTTAAGTTCCTTAATAACTTCAGTATAATTTTGCCTATTTTGTGCAATCAGCTAAAGGAGGCCCAGTGTGTGTTCCAGCACTAGGAGAAGTTTGGCTAATGGCAGCAAACAGCAGAACCTTCCTAAGCATAGTTTAGGTAGCCTGGGGCAGTAGATAATGTTTTGGGAGAGTTGCCCTTTCTTTGAGTTATAATCCCAGGACAGAGATATCATTAGACCTGGAAAAAACACACAGAGAAAGACTTTTTTTTCCCCCTTCCCATCTTCTCAAAATCTCTCTACTACTGCTATTAACCCTAAGGGTCTTCCTCAGAAATTTATAGCTTCATTGGAATGGCCTGGCCACCCAAGTTTTACTCCATGTAGTGGAATAAATTACCACTGGCCTTTCCTTATCCCCAGGCAAGGATCTATGGAGCCTTATCGCTAGTCTCTAAACGGCAATCACAAAAACCAGGAATGCAAAATCAGGGAAGACAATGTTTCATTCCATTTGGACCGTCCTACTTGCTATCTTTAATCTTGTCTTTATTGGTTTTATTTTAATTTGTTTTGATTTGAGTCATTGAGACTCAGATGGCATACAAGTTTAATAAATAATCATAATAATTTCATCAGCCACTGCTTCTACCATTAGGGCAAAGCTGGTTTCTACCAAGGGCTGATTCAGTGGAAATGTTCCTTAGTGGCTTTGTTGTAAGCTCCTTGGCAGCGAGTAGGAAAGAGCACTAGTACCGGTGGTAGCATCAATAGCTTTAACTTTTTAATTGAAGTGTTGGCACATTTCACAAACTTTCTCCTTGAGTGCATTGACTTTAAAAGAAGCTACATACAGGTAAGCTGGCATAAACTTGCCTGTATAATCACCTTATTCTTTGGAAGGAGATTTGCTTCAGCACCTCCCAAAGATACTGCCAAGGAAGCAGTAGGAAGTCTCTTATACCCAGATAATATCTAATCAGGATGACTTTTTGGCTAGACATGTCCTTATTTATTTATTTATAAATAAAACTTTATTTATAAAATTTATAGTCCACCCATCTTACTTCAAGGTAATTCTTAATGAGTTTTGTCTTATTAATTATGGTTTATTATTATTTGTCATTGGACATTGTATTTGTGATTTAAACTATCATCTAATATGCTCATTGAAAATTTACATTTTGGTACATTTGTCTGCAATCTCCCTAATTAATTTTCACTTGATTATCCTGGGTTCCAGGGAAAATAGTTTCAATTTCCTCAGGTTTATCCAACCTGGGAGTTTTATTTCACTGTGAAGTCAAAGCAGACATTCTTCCTTCCATGTGCAGAAAGTTGGAATGTCAAGGAAGTAGCAATTTAGGTTAAAGTTCCTTCCTCTCTCCTCCTTTGCTTTTACCAACAAGACAGAGAAGATTCAGATCAACTGAATTGTTTAAAGGTTTTCCTGTTCCCCAATACTTGTCTACTTACAGCAGAGTAAGAATATCAGAAAATGGAGTTATTTCATTTATTAGATGTACATGGCTACCCATCTCACCTTAGTGAGAGGGGAGCTTGAAGAACATATAAAAGTAGAATTAAAAAACATTGAAATCCCAAGAATAATAAGAAGCACATGAAAGATGGGTATAAAAATTACTGACATAATTTCATTTCATTATATACATATTGCTTTGATTTTCTACAAATGTAAAGTAATATTGAGAACAAAGAGATATTTGCAATGTATTGATTAAAAAATAATACATTATTTAAAACAAACATTGCATTAAAATTGTAACTTGAGAACTTCTTTTTGTAGTCATATTGATGAGAAATGGAAGAATATACTTAATTTTAAAAATTCTTCAAAAATTCACATGGTAATGTAATTCAACCAATAACTTGATTTTGTCAGAAGTTAATATTTAATTGTACAAATCAATCATCTTTATAGTGTTTGTGAGCTGACAAAAATACAATCAGCAAAAAACAGAATTAAGTAAATTTATGTCTCTTCTAACTTAATGAATCACTTTGTTTTGTACTACTGTGCCTACCTATAAAATGAAAAAAAAAATCCTTTCAAATTGTGTTTGGAAAGGCATTCTTCAAAGTAGGGTATAATTTTTCTTAAAAAGTGAATAAATTATAGGGTATAATTTAAAAATTATAGGTTTTTTTTTAAAAAAAACAGGCTATTGAAAAAAATACAGACTTGGATCCTAAATTGTTATACTGTTCACAAATATTATGTATTATTTAAGAGATGCATCTTTATTTCAGCATTACCCTTAAGATCATCAAATCCCAGAAACAGATATCAAGGCCACATTAGCATGGAGACAGAAAACAGGAAAAAAACAAGAGTTAAAGAAGAGTTACTTTGTGCAAAAAAAGTTGTATCTTCTAAGTCTGTAGCTCTGAGGCAAAATTATTCCATTTTTTCCACAAACATTTTGACAATGTCTAAAAAGACATTCCTTTCATTCCATAATTTTGATTGTGTGAAATCATTTATACCGTAAAGGATTTATATCACTTGCCCTCAGTGATATCAAATGGGATTGGCCTAGAACTATTGTATCATAGTTAGACTGCATGGTTATCATGTCTGAACAGAACTGAGTTATATGCATAAGAAGCATGGAATCGGGGCACTGCTGCTCTTTCCAATTTCCTTGCAAGCACTGACTCTAAATCTCATGCTAAGCAACAATATCTTCAGGTTTTTTTCTTGCATTCACTTGAAAATGAATTAAAAACTGTCATGCAACTAAGAACATAGTTTGCCTGTCTGCAGACTTTGTTCTGATTTTTGGTTGTTGTGTCTTTCTAGGCATTGATTCATATTATCAAATAAAAAATAAATATCAGTTTATTTTATTCAACTTATTCTTGGTGCTCCAAAGAGCAAATGTATTTATCTGCATCTAACTTATCACTCTGCTCCCATTATATGTCTAAACTAGGGTACTCATCTTAGGATTGGATTGTGTGCCATGGTAGTTACTTTGAAACAATTTGTGGTTAAGAATGTAGAGTTAGCAAAGTTTGTATTGATTTCTTTATTCATTCCATCTTTCCATCCCAATTCCCTAAATCCTGTTGAAGTTGAAGATTTTAAACTCTAGCATTTGTGTAGTTTATTACAAGATTGGGGTTTTATTGATTCCTTTAATACAATATATATATACATATTAGAAACTGATGAACATCTGGGGTACTACATATACATATTAAAGGGCATGACAAAAACAATTTTCATCCTCCAATCAGTGTATTCTGTTCAATGCTTTTTTGCAATAAATATGGCCATTGTTGATGTAAAAGCAAGCATGAAACCGAAAGACATAGCATATTATATATACAAATTATGTATGCATGACTACTCTGTTCCATGTTTAGACACCAAAATCAAACCAATGGAAAATGCATAGCAAAATTTCCTAGGCATTCTTTCTGGCAACTTCACCCACCTGCAATGACAAATATGACTTGATAATGGAGAAATTCTATTCCCTAAATTTAGTTTTAATTGCTCTAACTGCAAGACTTTGAAATATAGCTCAAAAGAAATTGTATCAAGACCTGATGCACTGAGGAGTTAATAATATCCATGAATCTAAATAAAATGGTTGGAAAACACTTAGGGAATACGGGCTACTTTGTTTATGATTCAACTCTGTGTTAAAAGTATTTTTACCTATTAATATCCATAAATCTATATGCATTCAATTTCATACTCAGTAGAGCTGCCACTTGTTGTCTTTATAACTTGGGTCTTTTGAAAGAGTTGAAGGCAGCTTTCAATATTATAGGAATAGAGTTTGGCGCTTTTGTTATAAGCATTTGGAGTTTGAATTAGGCATATATTAAAACCGTTCCTCTGAAATCATCTACACTCTTTCACTTAAAATACAGAAATAAATATTTTGCTCTGCAAACATGTATATAATATAATCATCTATATAAAACATGGTAAAATTATGACATGAATAACAGTCACAAATTTGTAATTCACAATTATATTAGACTATATTTCTTACTACTAATTCTGATCAAATCTATGTGGCATTCAGTGGTGGTCCCTAGATATTTTCCTTTCAATATAACTGTACCCCTGAACTTTTTGTGCTGAAAAGCCTGTGTTTTTATTTCACTTAGGGACCAGATTAAATGACAGTAGTCATGCCAACTGAAAAAAAAATGTCACTAGTCATATTTTAATTTGCTATATAAGTTTGTTAGAACTGCATAGCTCGCCTAACGGTAGAGGAGAAGTAGGAATGCCTTCAAAGAAATGATATTTTATGGTGCTGATATCCAGGGACTGCCAATATGATTAATATGTCTATTTAGAAATAAATTTGATCAAAAAGTTAGAAAAGGACAATTGCATTTCCTTCTTTGATCATATGGCAAGATCTCAATTTCTGGGAGAGAAAGTAAATGATTAGAACGTTAGAATAAAATGAGACTGCAATTAAGTGAAAAGTGGGGGGAGGGGAGAATGCAAGTACAAAAGAATTTCTTGACTATACTATCAGTTTCTAGCCATTACAACTAGGTCATTAAGGCAGTCAAGTCAGGTAACTTGCTTATTAGATGCCTTCAGTTTAATCCATCATTAGCACACAGTCGCTCTCTCTCTCTCTCTCTCTCACACACACACATATTACCTTCTGTGTCTTGCATATTTGCCACTAACATGACCACTGCCATCACAGCCAGGAGTAGGGCAGCTATAAAAAAAATGAATTAATTATAAAGGTTTCTATATGCTGCATAGAAATTGTATTAAATGCAGGCAATAGTTGTTACAGAGATGGAGGGCAACAAAGAGAGAGAAAGAAAAATCAAATAACTGAAGGAAAAAGGGAGGAGGGAGTGCTTTTTATTAGCAAATCCCAGGGGAATTAATTTCATCAGTGCAGCAGGGCATGAGCAAGCCACCAATGAACTTGAAAGTGCATTATACCCATTAAAAGACATGAATTTTCTAAATTGCTAATGGGGATACATTTTATACTCAGCACACTAACCTGAACAGCTCTTGTATGGCTGGTTCCACGGGAACTGCAGAGAGATGGAAAATATATAAAAATTTATCATCTATTACAAGTACTCCTCCTTCTGCTGAAAATTGCCCAAAAAGGCTGTAAAAAAACAAGGGTCACCATGCATCATGCAAAGAGATTCTGGAGGATGAAGGTCACCCTGAGCAGGGGGCCTTGAGTGATTTACTGAAGCAAGAGACGTACCTCGAACACCTTTGGACCGTGTGCGATGGCGCTTCTCGTCTGCCTCCACCTCCATCTGGGAATAGATTAGCAGGCAGTCAATGCTCTTATCCTTCATGCACAGACTATCAATGCACAGACAGATACGGGCTCTGTATTTATAGACAATATTTTAATTCCATTTTATCCTGCAAGTAAACAGCCTGCACTGAAGGGGATTTTTTTTTAAAAAAAAGGCTCTCAATATTTGTTTGAGAACAAAAACCCACCGGGTAATTTCTTATATTAACTGTGTTTGCTGCTTTTCACAACTCTTTTATGCTTTTTTGTTGTTTGTTTGTTTTTTTTAAAAAAATGATTTAATGGCAACCCAATATCGGCAGAATAACAACTGATTTTTTTGCAACATGAAACTGAGGTTGGTTCTCTGCCATATTGTACTGGGAGACTTTCAAACAAGGTTTTTTTTTTTTTAAAAAAAAATATTTCTACAAAAGAAGAAGGAAGGGAAGAAACACAATGAGATATTGAGATTTGAAGTATCTTCTGGGTTTTCACTATAGAAAAAAGAAAGAGTCTGTCTACTATAAATATCTAAATAAATTATTCTTATATATTTATACATTGTAAATAACTTAAAAATAAAATGTTTTCCATTTTGAATGTATAGAAAATCTAAGGGTTTTCCCTTTCTGTTTAGAAATTCCACTCATCACAAATATCAGTGCACGTTATATTTTTATCAGCATAATAGTATGACTGGGTTGTAGTTAAAGTATATAGGACATAAAAGATTACTGTATATAGATGATCAATCTTTTAAAAGAAAACACTCAGTATGCTCATGTGTGGCCAGTTTAAAATTATTTAAAATGCTAGATTTAATAGTTCATCATCAGAGAGGCTATTTTGAAGATATTCAGTGTAGAACAGTGTTTCCCAAACTTGACAATTTTAAGGCATGTGGACTTCAACTCCCAGAATTCCACAGCCAGCGTTGCCTTAAAATTGTCAAGTTTGGGAAACACTGGTGTAGAAATTGGCTAGAGGCCTGTTATGCTGTGTTACTTATCATTATGAGTACACATTTGTGTTAGGACTATGCAAAACTTTGAGAGGCTGCTTTGATTTAAGAAAGCATTGGTCAAATTCCGCTGGAGCCGGTTTGCACACTGAAGTATTGACCCGCTTCAAAGTGCTTCGTAGGATTTTGAAACATTTTGCAGATTTGATGGGTTTTTCATTGTGTCAGGAATGGTTACAATGTTTCAATTCAACTAATACATATGGTCAATGGTGTGGTGGATTTCTTGACATTTATTAAAACAATGAGATTTAAATTATCACTTGTTAAACTCTAAGCTTAACAATAGATGACAAGGCTAACCAGGATTTGGGTTCTCAGATCTCACCATCTTGACTGTAACAGCTACAACAGTTGAATTTTGTTTTGCCATTGAAATGTTTTATTTGGGGGCTGGTCCTGCCAATACAAATAAGAGTTCACCTCACTCACAGCTGTCTTAATAAGGGCTACAGGATTGGGACAATTTTAAAATCTCTTCCCAGGCAGTTAATGCGCACAAGGGTAATCCTTATAGACACTTCTCAAACTTTTACAAGAGGGATAATGCAGCTATGAATTCTAACTTCTATATGTCAATCCTTTCCTCTGTTCTTGCCTTTCTCTATGGAATTGCAACCCAGCACTCTGGAAGAGCAATAAAAATAAATGTGTACAGGTAATCCTCTACTTACAACCATTTATTTAGTGACCATTCAAAGTTACAACAGCACTAAAAAAGGGATCTATGGCCGTTTTTCACTGTTGCAGCATCGCCATGGTCATGTGATCCAAACTTGAGCACTTGGCAACTGTTATGCACGTAGGACAGTGGCACTGTCCCAGGGTCATGTCATCATCATACGAAAGCTTCCCAGCCAGCTTCTTACAAGCAAAATCGATGGGGAAAGCCAGATTCCCTTAACAATGGTGTTACAAACTTAACAATTGCAGTGATTTGCCTAACAACTCTGACAAAAAGTTTGTAAAATGAGGTACAGTTGTGGTTGTAAGTCAGGCATGTCAAACTCGTGACATCACGTGACATCGCACGACATATTGCGACTTTTCTCCCATTGCCAGCAATGGGGTAGGCACAGTTTCGACGTGACGCATCTGGCCTGTGGGCTGGCAGTTTGACATACCTGTTGTAAGTCAAAGATTATCTGTATCTTTCAAGAGTATTGAATTTGCTTCATTCCAGCAGCTTGATAACTTAACATTTACACATTTTGTCTGCTATGTCTATCTCAGTTTAATAGTTAAAAAACTGGTGTCTTAAACATCCAGCCTAATTTTCTATATCTCTTTTTTTTATTCCCTCTCCCTGATTTTTTTTTTTTTTTACATCTCACCTGGTTAAATTCCCGGGAGAACTCAAAAACTTGCATAATTTTATAGGAGTTTTATAGGTCCTGAAAAAGGCATAATTTATTATTTTGCACGGATTAGGACATTTTTTTTCTACAGTGATCAAGATTATATTTTCTCAGGAAAATAAGTGCTGAACAATTCTGTAATTCTCAATAGCTTACAGGCCTGTCTGAAATCAATTGCCAGTCTTAGGAACACCACCTTCTGCTCTGTAACTAAGGGAACATTATTTACAAGCATTGGGAAGGAGAATATCAGATCTAAAATGCAAAAAAGGTGTTTCAATGTAGGTGTAATTTTTCAGTGGTTTGTTTTGCCTTAACCCATTGAGATCAAGCTTCTTGTGGGATACTATTACTCCACATGCCTAGTTTTTAATAGCTTCTTTCAAACGCTATGCCTTCAGCCCTGCATTTGTTACGTAAGTGAGGAACCTTTTTGATGACAGTCCTTAATGTTTCAAAAATGCTGGCAGAAAAAGAGGTCAAGCTGTCCTGATCAGGAACTGGTAAGAAAATCAGAGACCTTCAGACTGTACATTACAAAACTTGATTAGTGGATTAGGACTTGACAGCAGTCCTAGAATCACATCTCAACTAGATACAAATATAAATTGCAAGGAAGGATGGAGCTAAACAGAAGTGTTGATTGTCCATTATTAGGATGCACGTTTTACAATTGCAGTCATTCAAATGCATAGCTTTTTCTTCCCACTCTTCCCATGAATTCATAGATCATTTCTCTTGCTGCTTGAATCTGAGGACTTGTTGAGTATTTACATAACTAGGACTCTGGCCTGGGAACACTCTTGGCTTAGTCCTCACCTCTTACAGCCTATTCTTTTACTCCTTATATGTTTGGATATACTCAGTGAGTCTTTTTCCCTCTTACATCCTGACTTCGAACTCTTGGTGTAGTTAACTCAGTATTTGGGGCAGAATTTATTTCAACCAGGAGCTGCATGGCACATTTCAGAAGTGGGGGATGCAGGACCATTCCCTAACTTTCAATGCTTGGTGTTCATGGTGGTAGAGTTTGGGTGGTTTTCATTGTTTTGAAATGAGCAACCAGATACCAATGACACTTTACTAGGTAGCTATCACAATTTTATATAAAAGTTCAGAGCTGACTTTGACAATTCCACCAGGAAAGCAACTGCTAATCGGGAGGAAAACATTCAGCAGATTTTTAGTTGTATATCAGGGATATGTACTGGATTGATTTTGCCTGATTGACCAGTTTTAGGAAGGCTTTTCTGATGAACTGGGGGATGAATTAGTGTGACAAGGCTCATCTAAAACCTGGAGAGAATCATTCGACATTTCATGATGATTAATGGCAGGCTAGAGAGGTTGAGGGACAAGGGAAATAACCTAAGATGATTCCACATGCTTTCTTCGGGCTTCTCTCCCACCCACCCCTGCCCCTCCCTTTGCCTCCTTGCACTCCAGTGGCATGCAATCCATACAAAAGGAGACAATGAAAGGATTCCTATGTTCAGCAGGGAAACAACAAACATGACACCTGATAATATGTTTTTGTGGTGGTGCAATTGGTCACTTAGTACTGTCTTGCCTTGCCAAGCTTCCTTGCTCTCAATCAGCTGGAAAATAGTATACCTGAACAGATCTAGGACATCTTGACTTTGGGAAACTTCACAGGAGCTCAGCAGCCCCCCCCCCCATTAATTAAGAAGACTTTGGACTTCCAATACCAGGCAATTGAATTTTATAATCCCTATTAGCCTTTGTGCCTCCGTAGACATGGAAGTCCGACTATTAATTCTTTTGGTTGACTACGAATTTCATAGATGTGATGATTATATAGCAGCTGGGCTTGAACACACAACTTCAATTGGAAATAGTCAATGGCAGACAGAAAGAAATAATACACAATCATACATCACACATCCCCTTGGGAGATGAGACTAAATATCTAGGAAGATGTATCCCAACTATATTTGACTACTCCCCTGCACTCTCCAATTGTTTTAGACACAGATTGTTTACCTTGACAAAAAGCCAACACTAGTTGCAGGTATTTATCAGTTTCATTCTCTCTTCTGCACTGCTCTGCACTTCCTTGCCAGAAAAGTAATTCAAAATTTGCCAAGATGAAGCTGTGATTTTTGCCTCCACCTCAAGGATGTGACTTTGCTATCAAGTGGTTGCCTGAAGCCCAGTTCTAAGCCAGGAGGCAATGTGCTAAGTCTGCTCTAAAGTAGCACCTTTAAAAGAATTTTTAGACAACAACTTGAATAAAATATTTCTTCATCTTATGCATCTTCAGCATTGTTCTTTTTGTAAAACAATGACATCAGTTCTCCACCCAACCAGATCAACGGACATTTCAATAGACAGATCAATTCTCTTGAAATTTATTTGGCAAGGGAAAAAAGCCAGAATTAGAGTGAAAATGCTACAAGAAGCAAAAGAAAAAGAGGGACTTGGGCTGCCAGATTGGGCTCTATACTATCAAGCGTCTGTGTTAACATGGTTAAAATAATGGATAACCCTTAGACATAAAAAAATTACTTAGATGGCATGCCTTCCTATGGTATGGGAAGAATAAAATACATATATACTTTCAAAACCACTATATAAGAAACACACCTCTTCTAGAATGGGATAAAGTAAAAGCGAAAGTTTATATGAAAATACTTGGATGGCTTTCAACAATGGAAGCATTCGTTCACCCAAACCGAATTAACTATGAGAAAATTGTGACTTATAAAGACATTTTGAATATTGAAGGGAAACTAAAATCTAGACAAGAACTGGAAGAACAGGGCATTGATCTATCATGGTGGCCACACCTGTAAATTCAAATGAGATATGAAAAAGATGCTAAAACATCTGAATTTTCTAAAGAACAGACAGAATTTGACCAGATACTATTGGCATCAGATGAAAAATTGATTAAGAAACTGTATATGTTAAGTTTAAAGATAGGAGAGGAACAAGTTAAAGAAACAATGATAATATGAGCAAAAAACTTTGGGCATAACATAGAGTTAGAAAACTGGCAAAGTCTTTGGGAAAGAAACTCTAAAATAACAAAGAAAACCTATATAAAATGTTTTATAGCTGGCACTTACCTCTTCTGAGGTTAGCAAAAATGATTAAAAATATGTCTAGCAATTGTTGAAAATGTAGACAAAAACCAGGCACATAATTACCATCTTTAGTGGACGTGCCCTAAAACCAAATGATTTTGGTCAAGAATACATATATGGTTAGAGAAAATGATAAAAAAACATGTACATTTTAAGCCAGAATTATTTTTCTTAGGTATAATTGTAGGAAATTATGAGAAAGAATGTGTATATTTAATGGTACATGTACTAACTGCAGTGAGAATTGTATTTGCTCAACATTGGAAAGATGAAGAATTACCAGCAGAAGAAAAGATAATCAAGAAAAATTTGGACTGTGAAGAAATGGACAGACTCACATTGAAAATGAAAGAGAAGGAAGATTCAGAATACTTCAAAACATGAGATACATTTTATCAATGGCTAGAAAAATGAGGTAGAGAGAAAGGAGTATGTATTAGTAAGCTAAATATTGGAACCCAGACAACATTTTGCTTATAAAATATTAAGGATTTGTGATTATAAAAAAATAATATTGTTAAAAAATAGACAGATCAATTCCAAGGGAGACCATATTAAAAAAATAGACTAAAAAATAGAACAAATTGTCACTTATTCCTCACAAATCGATGCATCATTAATAAGCTACAGCGTACACCTGACAATGATGCAGCATTTTCTTAGGCAGTGGGTGGTAGACTCCCACTTACATGCAGACACCACCTAAAACAGATTCACTCAAGCCACAAAAAGTCTTGTTAATGTGGCAATCAAATATTGCAACAAACTCAAATGTTTATTTTGCTCTTACATTTACACCAATAGCACCATCTCAGCCCCAACAATTTTGCATAGAAGATTAGAAGCACCTGTTCTTGTAATGTGATATATGCCATCGTCTGCATCAATACATTTCTGGATACTTGATGGGACAAACAGGACAAACTGTGCAAAAGAATTACTGGACATAAGTTTGACATCACGACCCAGAACAAAAACAAAGTAACATCAAATTAGCCCTTTTAAATAAAATAAAATAAAATTTACCAGAGCAATTGAATGAAAGATTCTGAATTCACATACATTAAGTAGTTATCTGCAGGCTATCTTAAAAATCTCAACAAACAGAATAGAATTTTAATTAATACAGTAACAATTTTTAAAATTTGCCTCACATATGATCTTCTATATCAGTGATGGTGAGCCATTTAGAGACAAAATGCCCAAACTTCAACCCAAAACCCACTGATGTACCAATGGGTGCTGGATGGGCGTAGCCCATTGAGTGGGTGTGGCCAACTAGGTGTGGCCAATTGGGCAGGCATCACCCACTAGGTGGCTGTGGCTATGGTGGTAATGGCAGACTGGGTGGGACTAAAAAGTTCAATCAATAAATTCCAACTTGGCGAGATCTTTTTTTTCCTGCGAGAAGTTGAAATTGATTCATTCATTGAACCTTTTTTCGGTTTTTGCAATTGGTGGCGGAGGCCTAAAGTGAAAATGTTTTATAAAACGCAGCTGAAGGTGTAGAACTGGGATGAAAGAGTACGTGCCCAAAGAGAGGGCTCTGCGTACCACTTGTGGCATGCGTGAAACAGATTCGCCACCACTGACTTAGGGTTAGGATTACGTAACCATGAACTCGGAGAGCAAAATGGACATTGCCAACAAATTCTGGAGTGCGTGGTTATAGTTAGAAGGGCACTGACTTTTCTAGCCTGCCCTATCTAGGTTTCCTGATAAAATACATGGGAAAATCCCATAGGAGGAAAATTCCACTTAGGGTTAGGGTTAGGTGACTATGAACTCCTAGAGCAAAATGGACATCACCAACAAAACCGGAGTGCTTGGGTATGGTTAAGAGGGGACTTACTTTTCTAGCCTGCCCTATCTATGTTTCCTGGTAAAATACATGGGAAAATCCCTTTGGAGCAAATTCCACTTAGGGTTAGGGTTAGGTTACCATGAACTCATAGAGCAAAATAGAAATCACCAACAAATTCAGAGTGTTTGGGTATGGTTAGAAGGGCACTGATGTTTGTAGCCTACCCTATCTATCTTTCCTGGTAAAATACATAGGAAAATCAAATAGGAGAAAATGCCACACAGGGTTAGGGTTAGGTCACCATGAACTCATAGAGCAAAATGGACATCACCAACAAACTCGGAGTGCTTGGATATGGTTAGAAGGGGACTTACATTTCTAGCCTGCCCTATCTATGTTTCCTGGTAAAATATATGGGAAAATCCCATAGTAGGAAAATTCAGTTTAGGATTAGGGTTAGGTCACCGTGAACTCATAGAGCAAAATTGAAATCACAAAAAACTCAGAGTACGTGGATATGTTTCCTGATAAAATACATGGGAAAATCCCATTGGAAGAAAATTCCACTTAGGGTTAGGGTTAGGTCACCATGAAATGTAGAGGAAAATAGACATCACGAACAAACTCGGAATGCTTGGATATAGTTGGGAGATCAAATACTTTTCTAGCCTGTCCTATCTAGGTTTCCTGTAAAATACATGGGAAAATCCCATTGGAGGAAAATTCCACTTAGGGTTAGGGCTAGGTCACCATGAACTCAGAGAGCAAAATGGACATAGCCAATAAATTTGAAGTGTTTGGGTATGGTTAGGAGATCACTGACTTTTGTTCCCTGCTCTATCTATCTTTCCTGGTAAAATACATGGGAAAATCCCATTGGAGGAAAATTCCACATAGGGTTGGGGTTAAGTCACCAAGAACTCATAGAGCAAAATGGACATCACCAAAAAACTCGGAGTGCATGGATATGGTTAGGAGGGCACTTACTTTTCTAGTGTGCCCTATCTATGTTGTATCTATGTTTTATCCTTGTAAAAACATGGGGAAATCTCATTGGAGGAAAATTTAACGTAGGGTTAGGGTTAGGTCACCATGAACTCATAAAACAAAATGGACATCGCGAACAAACTCAGAATCCTTGGATATAGTTAGGAGGGCACTGGCATTTGTAGCCTGCCCTATCTTTCCTGGTAAAATACATGGGAAAATCCCATTGGAGGAAAATCCCACACATGGTTAGGGTTAGGTCACCATGAACTCATAGAGCAAAATGGAAATCGCCAACAAACTCGGAGTGCTTGGATATGGTTAGAAGGGGACTTATATTTCTAGCCTGCCCTATCTATGTTTCCTGGTAAAATATATGGGAAAATCCCATAGTAGGAAAATTCAGTTTAGGATTAGGGTTAAGTCACCGTGAACTCATAGAGCAAAATTGAAATCACAAAAAACTCAGAGTACGTGGATATGTTTCCTGATAAAATACATGGGAAAATCCCATTGGAAGAAAATTCCACTTAGGGTTAGGGTTAGGTCACCATGAAATGTAGAGGAAAATAGACATCACGAACAAACTCGGAATGCTTGGATACAGTTGGGAGATCAAATACTTTTCTAGCCTGTCCTATCTAGGTTTCCTGTAAAATACATGGGAAAATCCCATTGGAGGAAAATTCCACTTAGGGTTAGGGCTAGGTCACCATGAACTCAGAGAGCAAAATGGACATAGCCAATAAATTTGAAGTGTTTGGGTATGGTTAGGAGATCACTGACTTTTGTTCCCTGCCCTATCTATCTTTCCTGGTAAAATACATGGGAAAATCCCATTGGAGGAAAATTCCACATAGGGTTGGGGTTAAGTCACCAAGAACTCATAGAGCAAAATGGACATCACCAAAAAACTCGGAGTGCATGGATATGGTTAGGAGGGCACTTACATTTCTAGTGTGCCCTATCTATGTTGTATCTATGTTTTATCCTTGTAAAAACATGGGGAAATCTCATTGGAGGAAAATGACAAAATGGACATCGCGAACAAACTAAGAATCCTTGGATATAGTTAGGAGGGCACGGGCATTTGTAGCCTGCCCTATCTTTCCTGGTAAAATACATGGGAAAATCCCATTGGAGGAAAATTCCACACATGGTTAGGGTTAGGTCACCATGAACTCATAGAGCAAAATGGAAATCGCCAACAAATTTGGAGTATTTGGGTATGGTTAGGAGATCACTGAATTTTGTCAGTATTTTACCATGTATTTCACCAGGAAACATAGAAAGGGCAGCCTAGAAAAGTTAGTGCCCTCCTAACCCTACCCAAGAACTCCGAGTTTGTTGGCGATGTCCATTTTGCTCTAGGAGTTCACGGTGACGTAACCCTAACCCTAAGTGGAATTTTCCTCTAATGGGATTTTCCCATGTATTTTACCAGGAAACATAGAAAGGGCAGCTAGAAAAGTCAGTGCCCTCCTAACCCTACCCAAGCACTCCGAGTTTGTTGGCGATGTCCATTTTGCTCTAGGAGTTCATGGTGATGTAACCCTAACCCTAAGTGGAATTTTTCTCCAATGGGATTTTCGCATGTATTTTCCAAAGAAACATAGATAGGGCAGCCTAGAAAAGTCAGTGCCCTCCTAAATATACAGAAGGACTCCACGTTCTTTGGCAATGTCCATTTTGCTATAGGAGTTCATGGTGACGTAAGCCTAACCCTCAGTGGAATTTTCCTCCAATGGGATTTTGCCATGTATTTTACCAGGAAACATAGATAGGGAAGCCTAGAAAAATCAGTGCCCTCCTAACCATGCCCAAGCACTCTGAGTTCGTTGGCGATGTCCATTTTGCTCTAGGAGTTCATGGTGACGTAACCCTAACCCTCAGTGGAATTTTCCTCCAATGGGATTTTCCCATGTATTTTACCAGGAAACATACATAGGGCAGCCTAGAAAAGTCAGTGCCCTCCTAACCATACCCAAGCACTCCGAGTTTGTTGGCGATGTCAATTTTGCTCTAAGAGTTCATGGTGATGTAACCCTAACCCTAAGTGGAATTTTTCTCCAATGGGATTTTCCCATGTATTTTACCAGGAAAAATAGATAGGGCAGCCTAGAAAGGTCAGTGCTCTCCTAACCATACCCAAACACTCCGAGTTCGTTGGCGATGTCCATTTTGCTCTAGGAGTTCATGGTGATGTAACCCTAACCCTAAGTGGAATTTTCCACCAATGGGATTTTCCCATGTATTTTACAGGAAACATAGATAGGGCAGGCTAGAAAAGTATTTGATCTCCTAACTATATCCAAGCATTCCGAGTTTGTTCGTAATGTCCATTTTCCTCTACATTTCATAGTTAGGAGATCAAATACTTTTCTAGCCTGCCCTATGTATGTTCACCATGAACTCATAGAACAAAATGAACATCACCAATATATTCAGAGTGCTTGGTGATGGTTAACAACAACAAACGTGGAATGCTTGGATATGGTTAAGAGGGGAGTTAGTTTTTTAGCCTTCCCTATCTTTGTTTTCTTGTAAAATACATGGGAAAATCCCATTGGGGGAAAATTCCACTTAGGGTTAGGGTTAGGGCACCATGAACTCATAGAGCAAAATGGACATCACCAACAAACTCAGAGTGCTTGGGTATGGTTAGGAGGGCACTTACTTTTCTAGCCTGCCCTATCTATGTTTCCTGGTAAAATACATGGGAAAATCCCATAGTAGGAAAATTCAATTTAGGATTAGGGTTAGGTCACCATGAACTCATAGAGCAAAATGGAAATCACCAAAAAACTCAGAGTACGTGGATATGGTTAGGAGGGCACTTACTTTTCTAGCCTGCCCTATCTATGTTTCCTGATAAAATACATGGGGAAATCCCATTGGAGGAAAATTCCACTTAGGGTTAGGGTTAGGTCACCAAGAACTCATAGAGCAAAATGTACATCACCAACAAACTTTGAATGCTTGGAAATTGTTTAGAGGGGAGTTAGTTTTTTAGTCTGCCCTATCTTTGTTTTCTGGTAAAATACATGGGAAAATCCCATATGAGGAAAATTCCACTTAGGGTTAGGTCACCATGAAGTCATAGAGCAAAATGGACATCAGTAACAAACTCAGGGTGCTTGGGTATGGTTAGGAGGGCACTTACTTCTCTAGCCTGCCCAATCTACGGTATGTTTCCTGGTAAAATATATGGGAAAATCCCATTGGAGGAAAATTCCACTTAGGGTTAGGGTTAGGTCACCAAGAACTCATAGAGCAAAATGGACATCACCAACAAACTTGGAATGCTTCGGTATGGTTAGGAGGGCACTGACTTTTCTAGCCTGCCCTATCGCCCTTTCTTGGTAAAATACATGGGAAAATCCCATAGTAGGAAAATTCCACTTTGGGTTATGTCACCATGAACTCATAGAGCAAAAAGGACATCACCAACAAACTCGGAGTGCTTGGATATGGTTAGAAGGGGACTTACATTTCTAGCCTGCGCTATCTATGTTTCCTGGTAAAATACATAGGAAAATTCAATTTAGGATTAGGGTTAGGTCACCATGAACTCATAGAGCAAAATGGAAATCACAAAAAACTCCGAGTCCTTGGGTACGGTTAAGAGGGGACTTACTTTTCTATCCTGCCCAATCTACAGTATGTTTCCTAGTAAAATAAATGGGAAAATCCCATATGAGGAAAATTCCACTTAGGGTTAGGGTTATGTCACCATGAACTCAAAAAGCAAAATAGACGTCACCAACAAATTCAGAGTGCTTGGGTATGGTTAGGAGGGCACTGACTTTTCTAGCCTCCCCTGTCTATCTTTCCTGATGAAATACATCGGAAAATCCCATAGGAGGAAAATTCCACTTAGGGTTAGTGTTAGGTCACCATGAACTCACAGAGGAAAATCGACATTGCCAACCAATTCGGAGTGCTTGAGTATGGTTAGGAGGGCACTGACTTTTGTTCCCTGCCCTATCTATCTTTCCTGGTAAAATGCATGGGAAAATCCCATTGGAGGAAAATTCCACTCATGGTTAGGGTTAGGTCACCATGAACTCATAGAGCAAAATGGACATCGCCAACAAATTTGGAATATTTGGGTATGGTTAGGAGATCACTGACTTTTGTAGCATGTCCTATCAATCTTTACAGATAAAATACATAGGAAAAACACATTCGAGGAAAATTCTACTTAGGGATAGGATTAGGTCACCATGAACTCATAGAACAAAATGGACATCACCAATATATTCGGAGTGCTTGGGTATGGTTAAGGGCACTGAGTTTTGTAGCCTGCCCTATGTATGTTTCCTGGTAAAATATATGGGAAAATCCCATAGGAGGAAAATTCAACTCAGGGTTAGGGTCAGGTCACCATGAACTCATAGAGCAAAATGGACATTGACAACAAACTTGGAATACTTGGATATAGTTAGGAGGGTACTGACTTTTGTTGCCTGCCCTATGTATGTTTCCTGATAAAATACATGGGAAAATCCCATTGGAGGAAAATTCCACTTAGGGTTAGGGTTAGGTCACCAAGAACTCATAGAGCAAAATGGACATCACCAACAAACTAGGAATGCTTGGATATGGTTAGGAGGGGAGTTAGTTTTTTAGCCTGCCCTATCTTTGTTTTCTGGTAAAATACATGGGAAAATCCCATTGGGGGAAAATTCCACTTAGGGTTAGGATTAGGTCACCATGAACTCATAGAGCAAAATGGACATCACCAACAAACTCAGAGTGCTTGGGTGTGGTTAGGAGGGCACTGACTTTTCTAGACTGCCCTATCTATGTTTCCTGGTAAAATACATGGGAAAATCTCATGGGAGGAAAATTCCACTTACGGTTAGGGTTAGGTCACCATGAACTCATACAGCAAAAAGGACATCACCAACAAACTCAGAGTGCTTGGGTATGGTTAGGAGGGCACTGACTTTTCTAGCCTGCCCTATCGCCCTTTCTTGGTAAAATACATGGGAAAATCCCATAGTAGGAAAATTCCACTTAGGGTTAGGGTTAGGTCACCAAGCACTCATAGAGCAAAATGTACATCACCAACAAACTTTGAATGCTTGGATATTGTTTAGAGGGGAGTTAGTTTTTTAGTCTGCCCTATCTTTGTTTTATGGTCAAATACATGGGAAAATCCCATATGAGGAAAATTCCACTTAGGGTTAGGTCACCATGAAGTCATAGAGCAAAATGGACATCACCAACAAACTCAGAGTGCTTGGGTATGGTTAGGAGGGCACTGACTTTTCTAGCCTGCCCTATCGCCCTTTCTTGGTAAAATACATGGGAAAATCCCATAGTAGGAAAATTCCACTTAGGGTTATGTCACCATGAACTCATAGAGCAAAAAGGACATCACCAACAAACTCGGAGTGCTTGGATATGGTTAGGAGGGCACTTACTTTTCTAGCCTGCCCAATCTACGGTATGTTTCCTGGTAAAATATATGGGAAAATCCCATTGGAGGAAAATTCCACTTAGGGTTAGGGTTAGGTCACCAAGAACTCATAGAGCAAAATGGACATCACCAACAAACTTGGAATGCTTCGGTATGGTTAGGAGGGCACTGACTTTTCTAGCCTGCCCTATCGCCCTTTCTTGGTAAAATACATGGGAAAATCCCATGGTAGGAAAATTCCACTTTGGGTTATGTCACCATGAACTCATAGAGCAAAAAGGACATCACCAACAAACTCGGAGTGCTTGGATATGGTTAGAAGGGGACTTACATTTCTAGCCTGCCCTATCTATATTTCCTGGTAAAATACAAGGGAAAATTCAATTTAGGATTAGGGTTAGGTCACCATGAACTCATAGAGCAAAATGGAAATCACAAAAAACTCGGAGTCCTTGGCTACCGTTAAGAGGGGTCTTACTTTTCTAGCCTGCCCAATCTACAGTATGTTTCCTGGTAAAATATATGGGAAAATCCCATACGAGGAAAATTCCACTTAGGGTTAGGGTTATGTCACCATGAACTCATAGAGCAAAATAGACGTCACCAACAAATTCAGAGTGCTTGGGTATGGTTAGGAGGGCACTGACTTTTCTAGCCTCCCCTGTCTATCTTTCCTGATGAAATACATCGGAAAATCCCATAGGAGGAAAATTCCACTTAGGGTTAGTGTTAGGTCACCATGAACTCACAGAGGAAAATCGACAATGCCAACCAATTCGGAGTGCTTGAGTATGGTTAGGAGGGCACTGACTTTTGTTCCCTGCCCTATCAATCTTTACAGATAAAATACATGGGAAAATCACATTCGAGGAAAATTCTACTTAGGGATAGGATTAGGTCACCATGAACTCATAGAACAAAATGGACATCACCAATATATTCGGAGTGCTTGGGTATGGTTAAGGGCACTGAGTTTTGTAGCCTGCCCTATGTATGTTTCCTGGTAAAATATATGGGAAAATCCCATAGGAGGAAAATTCAACTCAGGGTTAGGGTCAGGTCACTATGAACTCATAGAGCAAAATGGACATTGACAACAAACTTGGAATACTTGGATATAGTGAGGAGGGTACTGACTTTTGTTGCCTGCCCTATGTATGTTTCCTGATGAAATACATGGGAAAATCTCATGGGAGGAAAATTCCACTTAAGGTTAGGGTTCGGTCACCATGAACTCACACAGCAAAAAGGACATCACCAACAAACTCAGAGTGCTTGGGTATGGTTAGGAGGGCACTGACGTTTCTAGCCTTCCCTATCGCCCTTTCTTGGTAAAAAACATGGGAAAATCCCATAGTAGGAAAATTCAATTTAGGATTAGGGTTAGGACACCATGAACTCATAGAGCAAAATGGAAATCACAAAAAACTCAGAGCACGTGGATATGGTTAGGAGGGCACTTAATTTTCTAGCCTGCCCTATCTATGTTTCCTGATAAAATACATGGGAAAATCCCATATGAGGAAAATTCCACTTAGGGTTAGGGTTATGTCACCATGAACTCATAGAGGAAAATGGAAATCGCCAACAAATTTGGAGTATTTGGGTATGGTTAGGAGATCACTGACTTTTGTCAGTATTTTACCATGTATTTCACCAGGAAACATAGAAAGGGCAGCCTAGAAAAGTCAGTGCCCTCCTAACCTTACCCAAGCACTCCGAGTTTGTTGGCGATGTCCATTTTGCTCTAAGAGTTCATGGTGATGTAACCCTAACCCTAAGTGGAATTTTTCTCCAATGGGATTTTCCCATGTATTTTCCCAGGAAACATAGATAGGGCAGCCTAGAAAAGTCAATGCCCTCCTAAATATACCGAAGCACTCCAAGTTCTTTGGCAATGTCCATTTTGCTATAGGAGTTCATGGTGACGTAACCCTAACCCTAAGTGGAATTTCCCTCCAATGGGATTTTCCCATGTATTTTACCAGGAAACATAGATAGGAAAGCCTAGAAAAATCAGTGCCCTCCGAACCATGCCTAAGCACTCTGAGTTCGTTGGCGATGTCCATTTTGCTATAGGAGTTCACGGTGACGTAACCCTAACCCTAAGTGGAATTTTGCTGCAATGAGATTTTCCCATGTATTTTCCCAGGAAACATAGGTAGGGCAGCCTAGAAAAGTCAGTGCCCTCCTAACCATACTCAAGCACTCCGAGTTTGTTGGCGATGTCCATTTTGCTCTAGGAGTTCATGGTGATGTAACCCTAACCCTAAGTGGAATTTTTCTCCAATGGGATTTTCCCATGTATTTTCCCAGGAAACATAGATAGGGCAGCCTAGAATAGTCAATGCCCTCCTAAATATACCGAAGCACTCCAAGTTCTTTGGCAATTCCCATTTTGCTATAGGAGTTCATGGTGACGTAACCCTAACCCTAAGTGGAATTTTCCTCCAATGGGATTTTGCCATGTATTTTACCAGGAAACATAGATAGGGAAGCCTAGAAAAATCAGTGCCCTCCTAATCATGCCTAAGCACTCTGAGTTTGTTGGCGATCTCCATTTTGCTCTTGGAGTTCACGGTGATGTAAACCCAACCCCAAGTGGAATTTTCCTACTATGGGATTTTCCCATGTATTTTACCAGAAAACATAGATAGGGCGGCCTAGAAAAATCAGTGCCCTCCTAACCATACCGAAGCACTCCGAGTTTGTTGGCGATGTCCATTTTGCTCTAGGAGTTCACGGTGACGTAACCCCAACCCCAAGTGGAATTTTCCTACTATAGAATTTTCCCATGTATTTTACCAGAAAACATAGATAGGGCGGCCTAGAAAAATCAGTGCCCTCCTAACCATACCCAAGCACTCCGAGTTTGTTGGCGATGTCCATTTTGCTATAGGAGTTCATGGTGACGTAACCCTAACCCTAAATGGAATTTTCCTCCAATGGGATTTTCCCATGTATTTTACCAGGAAACATAGATAGTGCAGCCTAGAAAAGTCAGTGCCCTCCTAAATGTACCGAAGCACTCCAAGTTCTTTGGCAATGTCCATTTTACTATAGGAGTTCATGGTGACGTAACTCTAACCCTAAGTGGAATTTTCCTCCAATGGGATTTTCCCATGTATTTTACCAGGAAACATAGATAGGGAACTCTAGAAAAATCAGTGCCCTCCTAAATATACCGAAGCACTCCAAGTTCTTTGGCAATTCCCATTTTGCTATAGGAGTTCATGGTGACGTAACCCTAACCCTAAGTGGAATTTTCCTCCAATGGGATTTTGCCATGTATTTTACCAGGAAACATAGATAGGGAAGCCTAGAAAAATCAGTGCCCTCCTAATCATGCCTAAGCACTCTGAGTTCGTTGGCGATGTCCATTTTGCTATAGGAGTTCACGGTGACGTAACCCTAACCCTAAGTGGAATTTGCCTGCAATGAGATTTTCCCATGTATTTTCGCAGAAAACATAGGTAGGGCAGCCAAGAAAAGCAGTGCCCTCCTAACCATACTCAAGCACTCCGAGTTTGTTGGCGATCTCCATTTTGCTCTAGGAGTTCACGGTGATGTAAACCCAACCCCAAGTGGAATTTTCCTACTATGGGATTTTCCCATGTATTTTACCAGAAAACATAGATAGGGCGGCCTAGAAAAATCAGTGCCCTCCTAACCATACCGAAGCACTCCGAGTTTGTTGGCGATGTCCATTTTGCTCTAGGAGTTCACGGTGACGTAACCCCAACCTCAAGTGGAATTTTCCTACTATAGAATTTTCCCATGTATTTTACCAGAAAACATAGATAGGGCGGCCTAGAAAAATCAGTGCCCTCCTAACCATACCCAAGCACTCCGAGTTTGTTGGCGATGTCCATTTTGCTATAGGAGTTCATGGTGACGTAACCCTAACCCAATGGAATTTTCCTCCAATGGGATTTTCCCATGTATTTTACCAGGAAACATAGATAGTGCAGCCTAGAAAAGTCAGTGCCCTCCTAAATGTACCGAAGCAATCCAAGTTCTTTGGCAATGTCCATTTTACTATAGGAGTTCATGGTGACGTAACTCTAACCCTAAGTGGAATTTTCCTCCAATGGGATTTCCCATGTATTTTACCAGGAAAACATAGATAGGGAACTCTAGAAAAACAGTGCCCTCCTAACCATGACCAAGCACTCTGAGTTCGTTGGCGATGTCCATTTTGCTCTAGGAGTTTCATGGTGACGTAACCCAACCCTAAGTGGATTTTTCCTCCAAATGGGATTTTCCCATGTATTTTACCTGGAAACATAGATAGGGCAGCCTAGAAAAATCAGTGCCATCCTAACCATGACCAAGCACTCTGAGTTCGTTGGCGATGTCCATTTTGCTATAGGAGTTCATGGTGACGTAACCCTAACCCTCAGTGGAATTTTCCTCCAATGGGATTTTCCCATGTATTTTACCAGGAAAAATAGAAACGGCAGCCTAGAAAAGTCAGTCCCCTCCTAATCCTACCCAAGCACTCCGAGTTTGTTGGTGATGTCCATTTTGCTATAGGAGTTCATGGTGACGTAACTCTAACCCTAAGTGGAATTTTCCTCAAATGGGATTTTCCCATGTATTTTACCTGGAAACATAGATAGGGCAGCCTAGAAAAATCAGTGCCATCCTAACCATGACCAAGCACTCTGAGTTCGTTGGCGATGTCCATTTTGCTATAGGAGTTCATGGTGACGTAACCCTAACCCTCAGTGGAATTTTCCTCCAATGGGATTTTCCCATGTATTTTACCAGGAAAAATAGAAACGGCAGCCTAGAAAAGTCAGTCCCCTCCTAATCCTACCCAAGCACTCCGAGTTTGTTGGTGATGTCCATTTTGCTATAGGAGTTCATGGTGACGTAACTCTAACCCTAAGTGGAATTTTCCTGCAAAGGGATTTTCCCATATATTTTACCAGGAAACATAGGTAGGGCATCCTAGAAAAATCAGTGCCCTCCTAACCACGCCCAAGCACTCTGAGTTCGTTGGCGATGTCCATTTTGCTCTAGGAATTCACGGTGACGTAACCCTAACCCTAAGTGGAATTTTCCTCCAATGGGATTTTCCCATGTATTTTACCAGGAAACATAGAAAGGGCAGCCTAGAAAAGGCACTGCCCTCCTAACCCTACCCAAACACTCCGAGTTTGTTGGCGATGTCCATTTTGCTCTAGGAGTTCATGGTGATGTAACCCTAATCCTAAGTGGAATTTTTCTCCAATGGGATTTTCCCATGTATTTTACAGGAAACATAGATAGGGCAGGCGTTTGTTCGTAATGTCCATTTTCCTCTACATTTCATAGTTAGGAGATCAAATACTTTTCTAGCCTGCCCTATGTATGTTCACCATGAACTCATAGAACAAAATGGACATCACCAATATATTCAGAGTGCTTGGTTATCGTTAACAATAACAAACTTGGAATGCTTGGATATGGTTAAGAGGGGAGTTAGTTTTTTAGCCTGTCCTATCTTTGTTTTCTTGTAAAATACATGGGAAAATCCCATTGGGGGAAAATTCCACTTAGGGTTAGGGTTAGGTCACCATGAACTCATAGAGCAAAATGGACTTCACCAACAAACTCAGAGTGCTTGGTATGGTTAGCAGGGCACTTACTTTTCTAGCCTGCCCTATCTATGTTTACTGGTAAAATACATGGGAAAATCCCATAGTAGGAAAATTCAATTTAGGATTAGGGTTAGGTCACCATAAACTCATAGAGCAAAATGGAAATCAACAAAAAAACTCAGAGAACTTGGATATGGTTAGGAGGGCACTTACTTTTCTAGCCTGCCCTATCTATGTTTCCTGATAAAATACATGGGAAAATCCATTGGAGGAAAATTCCACTTAGGGTTTGGGTTAGGTTACCAAGAACCCATAGAGCAAAATGTACATCACCAACAAACTTTGAATGTTTGGATATTGTTTAGAGGGGAGTTAGTTTTTTAATCTGCCCTATCTATTTTTTCTGGTAAAATACATGGGAAAATCCCATATGAGGAAAATTCCACTTAGGGTTAGGTCACCATGAACTCATAGAGCAAAATGGACATCACCAACAAACTCAGAGTGCTTGGATATGGTTAGGAGGGGACTTACTTTTCTAGCCTGCCCAATCTACAGTATGTTTCCTGGTAAAATATATGGGAAAATCCCATTGGAGGAAAATTCCACTTAGGGTTAGGGTTAGGTCACCAAGAACTGATAGAGCAAAATGGACATCACCAACAAACTTGGAATGCTTGGATATGGTTAAAAGGGGAGTTAGTTTTTTAGCCTGCCCTATCATTGTTTTCTGGTAAAATACATGGGAAAATCCCATTGGAGGAAAATTCCACTTAGGGTTACGGTTAGGTCACCATGAAGTCATAGAGCAAAATGGACATCACCAACAAACTCAGAGTGCTTGGGTATGGTTAGGAGGGCACTGAATTTTCTAGCCTGCCCTATCGCCCTTTCTTGGTAATATACATGGGAAAATCCCATAGTAGGAAAATTCCAATTAGGGTTATGTCACCATGAACTCATAGAGCAAAAAGGACATCACCAACAAACTCGGAATGCTTGGATATGGTTAGAAGGGGACTTACATTTCTAGCCTGCCCTATCTATGTTTCCTGGTAAAATACATGGGAAAATTCAATTTAGGATTAGGGTTAGGTCACCATGAACTCATAGACCAAAATGGAAATCACAAAAAACTCGTTGTCCTTGGGTACGGTTAAGAGGGGATATACTTTTCTAGCCTGCCCAATCTACAGTATGTTTCCTGATGAAATACATCGGAAAATCCCGTAGGAGGAAAATTCCACTTAGGGTTAGTGTTAGGTCACCATGAACTCACATAGGAAAATCGACATTGCCAACCAATTCGGAGTGCTTGAGTATGGTTAAAAGGGCACTGACTTTTCTTCCATGCCCTATCTATCTTTCCTGGTAAAATAAATGGGAAAATCCCATTGGAGGACAATTCCACTCATGGTTAGTGTTAGGTCACCATGAACTCACAGAGCAAAATCGACAATGCCAACCAATTGGCAGTGCTTGAGTATGGTTAGGAGGGCACAGACATTTGTTCCCTGCCCTATCTATCTTTCCTGGTTAAATACATGGGAAAATTCCATTGGAGGAAAATTCCACTCATGGTTACGTTTAGGTCACCATGAACTCATAGAGCAAAATGGACATCGCCAACAAATTTGGAATATTTGGGTATGGTTAGGAGATCACTGACTTTTGTAGCCTGCCCTATCAATCTTTACAGATAAAATACATGGGAAAATCACATTCGAGGAAAATTCCACTTAGGGATAGGATTAGGTCACCATGAACTCATAGAGCAAAAAGGACATCATCAACAAACTCGGAGTGCTTGGATATGGTTAGAAGGGGACTTACATTTCTATCCTGCCCTATATATGTTTCCTGGTAAAATACATGGGAAAATGCAATTTAGGATTAGGGTTAGGTCAACATGAACTCATAGAGCAAAATGGAAATCACAAAAAACTCGGAGTCCTTGGGTACGGTTAAGAGGGGACTTACATTTCTAGCCTGCCCAATCTACAGTATATTTCCTGGTAAAATATATGGGAAAATCCCATATGAGGAAAATTCCACTTAGGGTTAGTGTTAGGTCACCATGAACTCACAGAGCAAAATCGACAATGCCAACCAATTCGGAGTGCTTGAGTATGGTTAGGAGGGCACAGACTTTTGTTCCCTGCCCTATCTATCTTTCCTGGTAAAATACATGGGAAAATCCCATTGGAGGAAAATTCCACTCATGGTTAGGGTTAGGTCACCATGAACTCATAGAGGAAAATGGAAATCACAAAAAACTCAGAGTAGGTGGATATGGTTAGGAGGGCACTTACTTTTCTAGCCTGCCCTATCTATGTTTCCTGATAAAATACATGGGAAAATCCCATATGAGGAAAATTCCACTTAGGGTTACGGTTAGGTCACCAAGAACTCATAGAGCAAAATGGACATCACCAACAAACTTGGAATGCTTGGATATGGTTAAAAGGGGAGTTAGTTTTTTAGCCGGCCCTATCTTTGTTTTCTGGTAAAATACATGGGAAAATCCCATTGGAGGAAAATTCCACTTAGGGTTAGGGTTAGATCACCATGAAGTCATAGAGCAAAATGGACATCACCAACAAACTCAGAGTGCTTGGGTATGGTTAGGAGGGCACTGACTTTTCTAGCCTGCCCTATCGCCCTTTCTTGGTAAAATACATGGGAAAATCCCATAGTAGGAAAATTCCAATTAGGGTTATGTCACCATGAACTCATAGAGCAAAAGGGACATCATCAACAAACTCGGAGTGCTTGGATATGGTTAGAAGGGGACTTACATTTCTAGCCTGCCCTATCTATTTTTCCTGGTAAAATACATGGGAAAATTCAATTTAGGATTAGGGTTAGGTCACCATGAATTTATAGAGCAAAATGGAAATCACAAAAAACTCGGAGTCCTTCGGTACGGTTAAGAGGGGACTTACATTTCTAGCCTGCCCAATCTACAGTATGATTCCTGGTAAAATATATGGGAAAATCCCATATGAGGAAAATTCCACTTAAGGTTAATGTTAGGTCACCCTGAACTCACAGAGCAAAATCGACAATGCCAACCAATTCGGAGTGCTTGAGTATGGTTAGGAGGGCACAGACTTTTGTTCCCTGCCCTATCTATCTTTCCTGGTAAAATACATGGGAAAATCCCATTGGAGGAAAATTCCACTCATGGTTAGGGTTAGGTCACCATGAACTCATAGAGCAAAATGGAAATCACAAAAAACTCAGAGTAGGTGGATATGGTTAGGAGGGCACTTACTTTTCTAGCCTGCCCTATCTATGTTTCCTGATAAAATACATGGGAAAATCCCATATGAGGAAGATTCCACTTAGGGTTACGGTTAGGTCACCAAGAACTCATAGAGCAAAATGGACATCACCAACAAACTTGGAATGCTTGGATATGGTTAAAAGGGGAGTTAGTTTTTTAGCCGGCCCTATCTTTGTTTTCTGGTAAAATACATGGGAAAATCCCATAGTAGGAAAATTCCAATTAGGGTTATGTCACCATGAACTCATAGAGCAAAAGGGACATCATCAACAAACTCGGAGTGCTTGGATATGGTTAGAAGGGGACTTACATTTCTAGCCTGCCCTATCTATTTTTCCTGGTAAAATACATGGGAAAATTCAATTTAGGATTAGGGTTAGGTCACCATGAACTCACAGAGCAAAATGGAAATCACAAAAAACTCGGAGTCCTTCGGTACGGTTAAGAGGGGACTTACATTTCTAGCCTGCCCAATCTACAGTATGATTCCTGGTAAAATATATGGGAAAATCCCATATGAGGAAAATTCCACTTAAGGTTAATGTTAGGTCACCATGAACTCACAGAGCAAAATCGACAATGCCAACCAATTCGGAGTGCTTGAGTATGGTTAGGAGGGCACAGACTTTTGTTCACTGCCCTATCTATCTTTCCTGGTAAAATACATGGGAAAATCCCATTGGAGGAAAATTCCACTCATGGTTAGGGTTAGGTCACCATGAATTCATAGAGCAAAATGGAAATCACAAAAAACTCAGAGTACGTGGATATGGTTAGGAGGGCACTTACTCTTCTAGCCTGCCCTATCTATGTTTCCTGATAAAATACATGGGAAAATCCCATATGAGGAAAATTCCACTTAGGGTTAGGGTTAGGTCACCATGAAGTCATAGAGCAAAATGGACATCACCAACAAACTCGGAGTGCTTGGATATGGTTAGAAGGGGACTTACATTTCTAGCCTGCCCTATCTATGTTTCCTGGTAAAATACATGGGAAAATCCCATAGTAGGAAAATTCAATTTAGGATTAGGGTTAGGTCACTATGAACTCATAGAGCAAAATGGAAATCACCCAAAAACTCGGAGTGCTTGGATATGGTTAGGAGGGCACTTACTTTTCTAACCTGCCCTATCTATCTTTCCTGGTAAAATACATGGGAAAATCCCATAGTAGGAAAATTCAATTTAGGATTAGGGTTAGGTCACCATGAACTCATAGAGCAAAATGGACATCACCAACAAACTCGGAGTGCTTGGATATGGTTAGGAGGGCACTTACTTTTCTAACCTGCCCTATCTATCTTTCCTGGTAAAATACAGGGGAAAATCCCATTGGAGGAAAATTCCAGTTAGGGTTAGGGTTAGGTCACCATGAACTCACAGAGCAAAATCGACATTGCCAACCAATTCGGAGTGCCTGACTATGGTTAGGAGGGCACTGACTTTTGTTCCCTGCCCTATCTATCTTTCCTGGTAAAATACATGGGAAAATCCCATTGGGGGAAAATTCCACTTAGGGTAAGTGTTAGGTCACCATGAAATGTAGAGGAAAATGGACATCACGAACAAAGTCGGAATGCGTGGATATAGTTAGGAGATCAAATACTTTTCTAGCCTGCCCTATCTATGTTTCCTGTACAATACATAGGAAAATCCCATTGGAGGAAAATTCCATTTAGGGTTAGGGTTAGGTCACCATGAAATGTAGAGCAAAATGGACATCAACAAAAAACTTGGAGTGCATGGATATGGTTAGGAGGGCACTTACTTTTCTAGTATGCCCTATCTATGTTTCCTTGTAAAAACATGGGAAAATCTCATTGGAGGAAAATTTAATGTAGGGATAGGGTTAGGTCACCATGAACTCATAAAACAAAATGGACATCGCCAACAATCTCAGAATCCTTGGATATAGTTAGGTGGGCACTGACATTTGTACCCTGCCCTATCTTTCCTGGTAAAATACATCGGAAAATCCCATGGGAGGAAAATTCCACTCATGGTTAGGGTTAGGTCACCATGAATTCATAGAGCAAATGGACATCGCCAACAAATTTGGAGTATTTGGGTATGGTTAGGAGATCACTGACTTTTGTAGCCTGCCCTATCTATCTTTACAGATAAAATACATGGGAAAATCACATTCGAGGAAAATTCCACTTAGGGTTAGGATTAGGTCACCATGAACTCACAGAACAAAATAGGCATCACTAATATATTTGGAGTGCTTGGGTATGGTTAAGGGCACTGAGTGTTGTAGCCTGCCCTATGTATGTTTCCTGGTAAAATACATGGGAAAATCCCATAGGAGGAAAATTCAACTCAGGGTAGAGTCAGGTCACCATGAACTCATAGAGCAAAATGGACATCGACAACAAACTTGGAATACTTGGATATAGTTAGGAGGGTACTGACTTTTGTTGCCTGCCCTATGTATGTTTCCTGATAAAATACATGGGAAAATCCCATTGGAGGAAAATTCCACTTAGGGTTAGGTCACCAAGAACTCATAGAGCAAAATGGACATCACCAACAAACTTGGAATGCTTGGATATGGTTAGGAGGGAAGTTAGTTTTTTAGCCTGCCCTATCTTTGTTTTCTGGTAAAATACATGGGAAAATCCCATTGGGGGAAAATTCCACTTAGGATTAGGGTTACGTCACCGTGAACTCCTAGAACAAAATGGAGATCGCCCACAAACTTGGAGTGCTTCGGTATATTTAGGAGGGCACTGACTTTTCTAGGCTGACCTATCTATGTTTCCTGGGAAAATACATGGGAAAATCCCATTGGAGAAAAATTCCACTTAGGGTTATGGTTACATCACCATGAACTCCTAGAGCAAAATGGAGATCGCCAACAAACTCGGAGTGCTTGGGCATGGTTAGGAGGGCACTGATTTTTCTAGGCTGCCCTATCTATGTTTCCTGTAAAATACATGGGAAAATCCCATAGTAGGAAAATTCCACTTAGGGTTAGGTCACCAAGAACTCATAGAGCAAAATGGACATCACCAAAAAACTCGGAGTGCTTGGATATGGTTAGAAGGGGCTTACATTTCTAGCCTGGCCTATCTATGTTTCCTGTGAAAATACATGGGAAAATCCCATAGTAGGAAAATTCAATTTAAGATTAGGGTTAGGTCACCATGAACTCAAAGAGCAAAATGGAAATCACAAAAAACTCAGAGTACGTGGATATGGTTAGGAGGGCACTTACTTTTCTAGCATGCCCTATCTATGTTTCCTGGTAAAATAAATGGGAAAATCCCATTGGAGGAAACTTCCACTTAGGGTTAGGATTAGGTCACCATGAACTCACAGAGCAAAATCGACATTGCCAACCAATTCGGAGTGTCTGACTATGGTTAGGAGGGCACTGACTTTTGTTCCCTGCCCTATCTATCTTTCCTGGTAAAATATATCGGAAAATCCCATTGGGGGAAAATTCCACTTAGGGTTAGGGTTAGGTCACCATGAACTCTTAGAGCAAAATGTACATCGCCAACAAACTCAGAATGTTTAGATATCGTTAGGAGAGCAAATACTTTTCTAGTATGCCCTATCTATGTTTCCTGCAAAATACATGGGAAAATCCCATTGGAGGAAAATTCCACTTAGGGTTAGGGTTAGGTCACCATGAAATGTAGAGCAAAATGGACATCAACAAAAAACTCGGAGTGCATGGATATGGTTAGGAGGGCACTTATTTTTCTACTGTGCCCTATCTATGTTTCCTTGTAAAAACATGGGAAAATCTCATTGGAGGAAAATTTAATGTAGGGATAGGGTTAGGTCACCATGAACCCATAAAAGAAAATGGACATCGCCAACAAACTCGGAATCCTTGGATATAGTTAGGTGGGCACTGACATTTGTAGCCTGCCCTATCTTTCCTGGTAAAATACATGGGAAAATCCTATTGGGGGAAAATTCCACTTAGGGTTAGGGTTAGGTCACCATGAAGTCATAGAGCAAAATGGACATCACCAACAAACTCAGAATGCTTCGGTATGGTTAGGAGGGCACTGACTTTTCTAGCCTGACCTATCTCCCTTTCTTGGTAATAAACATGGGAAAATCCCATAGTAGGAAAATTCCACTTAGGGTTAGGTCACCATGAACTCATAGAGCAAAATGGACATCACCAATATATTCGGAGTGCTTGGGTATGGTTAAGGGCACTGAGTTTTGTAGCCTGCCCTATGTATGTTTCCTGGTAAAATATATGGGAAAATCCCATAGGAGGAAAATTCAACTCAGGGTTAGGGTCACGTCACCATGAACTCATAGAGCAAAATGGACATTGACAACAAACTTGGAATAATTGGATATAGTTAGGAGGGTACTGACTTTTGTTGCCTGCCCTATGTATGTTTCCTGATAAAATACATGGGAAAATCCCATTGAAGGAAAATTCCACTTAGGGTTAGGGTTAAGTCACCAAGAACTCATAGAGCAAAATGGACATCACCAACAAACTTGGAACGCTTGGATATGTTTAGGAGGGGAGTTAGTTTTTTTAGCCTGCCCTATCTTTCTTTTCTGGTAAAATACACGGGAAAATCCCATTGGGGGAAAATTCCACTTAGGGTTAGGTCACCATGAACTCATAGAGCAAAATGGACATCACCAACAATCTCAGAGTGCTTGGGTGTGGTTAGGAGGGCACTGACTTTTCTAGCCTGCCCTATCTATGTTTCCTGGTAAAATACATGGGAAAATCCCATAGTAGGAAAATTCAATTTAGGATTAGGGTTAGGTCACCATGAACTCATAGAGCAAAATGGAAATCACCAAAAAACTCAGAGTACGTGGATATGGTTAGGAGGGTATTTACTTTTCTAGCCTGCCCTATCTATGTTTCCTGATAAAATACATGGGAAAATCCCATGGGAGGAAAATTCCACTTAAGGTTAGGGTTAGGTCACCATGAACTCATACAGCAAAATGGACATCACCAACAAACTCAGAGAGCTTCGGTATGGTTAGGGGGGCACTGACTTTTCTAGGCTGCCCTATCTATGTTTCCTGGGAAAATACATGGGAAAATCCCATTGGAGGAAAATTCCACTTAGGGTTAGGGTTACGTCACCGTAAACTCTTAGAGCAAAATGGACATCGCCAATGAACTCAGAGTGCTTGGGCATGGTTAGGAGGGCACTGATTTTTCTAGGCTGCCCTATCTATGTTTCCTGGTAAAATACATGGGAAAATCCCATTGGAGTAAAATTCCACTTAGGGTTAGGGTTACGTCACCATGAACTAATATAGCAAAATGGAAATCACCAACAAACTCAGAGAGCTTCGGTATGGTTAGGGGGGCACTGACTTTTCTAGGCTGCCCTATCTATGTTTCCTGGGAAAATACATGGGAAAATCCCATAGTAGGAAAATTCAATTTAGGATTAGGGTTAGGTCACCATGAACTCATAGAGCAAAATGGAAATCACAAAAAACTCAGAGTACGTGGATATGGTTAGGAGGGCACTTACTTTTCTACCGTGCCCTATCTATATTTCCTGATAAAATACAGTATGTTTCCTCGTAAAATATATGGGAAAATCCCATTGGAGAAAAATTCCACTTAGGGTTAGGGTTAGGTCACCATGAACTCATAGAGCAAAATGGACATCACCAACAAACTCAGAGTGCTTGGGTATGGTTAGGAGGGCACTGACTTTTCTAGTATGCCCTATCTATGTTTCCTGCAAAATACATGGGAAAATCCCATTGGAGGAAAATTTAATGTAGGGATAGGGTTAGGTCACCATGAACCCATAAAAGAAAATGGACATCGCCAACAAACTCGGAATCCTTGGATATAGTTAGGTGGGCACTGACATTTGTAGCCTGCCCTATCTTTCCTGGTAAAATACATGGGAAAATCCCATTGGGGGAAAATTCCACCTAGTGCGTGGGTAGGGTAGGAGGATACTGACTTTTCTAGGCTGCCCTTTCAACGTTTCCTGGTAAAATACATGGGAAAATCCCATTGGAGGAAAATTCCACCTAGGGTTAGGGTTACGTCACCGTGAACTCTTAGAGCAAAATGGAGATCGCCAACAAACTCGGAGTGCTTGGGCATGGTTAGGAGATCACTGACTTTTGTAGCCTGCCCTATCTATCTTTACAGATAAAATACATGGGAAAATCACATTCGAGGAAAATTCCACTTAGGGTTAGGATTAGGTCACCATGAACTGATAGAACAAAATGGACATCACCAATATATTCGGAGTGCTTGGGTATGGTTAAGGGCACTGAGTTTTGTTGCCTGCCCTATGTATGTTTCCTGGTAAAATACATGGGAAAATCCCATAGGAGGAAAATTCCACTTAGGATTAGGGTTAGGTCACCATGAACTCATAGATGAAAATGGAAATCACAAAAAACTCAGAGTACATCGATATGGTTAGGAGGGCAATTACTTTTCTAGCCTGCCCTATCGCTGTTTCCTGATAAAATACATGGGAAAATCCCGTATGAGGAAAATTACACTTAGGGTTAGGGTTATGTCACCATGAACTCATAGAGCAAAATGGACATCACCAACAAACTTGGAGTCCTTGGGTACGGTTAAGAGGGGACTTACTTTTCTAACCTGCCGAATCTACAGTATGTTTCCTGGTAAAATATATGGGAAAATCCCATTGGAGGAAAATTCCACTTAGGGTTAGGGTTTGGTCACCATGAACTCATAGAGCAAAATGGACATGACCAACAAATTTGGAGTATTTGGGTATGGTTAGGAGATCACTGACTTTTGTAGCCTGCCCTATCTATCTTTACAGATAAAATACATGGGAAAATCACATTCGAGGAAAATTCCACTTAGGGTTAGGATTAGGTCACCATGAACTCATAGAACAAAATGGACATCACCAATATATTCGGAGTGCTTGGGTATGGTTAAGGGCACTGAGTTTTGTAGACTGCCCTATGTATGTTTCCTGGTAAAATACATGGGAAAGTCCCATAGGAGGAAAATTCAACTCAGGCTTAGGGTCAGGTCACCATGAACTCATAGAGCAAAATGGACATCGACAACAAACTTGGAATACTTGGATATAGTTAGGAGGGTACTGACTTTTGTTGCCTGCCCTATGTATGTTTCCTGATAAAATACATGGGAAAATACCATTGGAGGAAAATTCCACTTAGGGTTAGGTCACCAAGAACTCATAGAGCAAAATGGACATCACCAACAAACTTGGAATGCTTGGATATGGTTAGGAGGGAAGTTAGTTTTTTAGCCTTCCCTATCTTTGTTTTCTGGTAAAATACATGGGAAAATCCCATTGGGGGAAATTTCCACTTAGGGTTAGGGTTACATGACCGTGAACTCCTAGAGCAAAATGGAGATCACCAACAAACTTGGAGTGCTTCGGTATATTTAGGAGGGTACTGACTTTTCTAGGCTGCCCTATCTATGTTTCCTGGGAAAATACATGAGAAAATCCCATTGGAGAAAAATTCCACTTAGGGTTATGGTTACATACCCATGAACATCTAGAGCAAAATGGACATCGCCAACAAACTCGGAGTGCTTGGGTAGGGTTAGGAGGGCACTGACTTTTCTAGGCTGCCCTTTCTATGTTTCCTGGTAAAATACATGGGAAAATCCCATTGGAGGAAAATTCCACTTAGGGTTAGGGTTACGTCACCGTGAACACCTAGAGCAAACTGGACATCGGCAACAAACTTGGAGTGCTTGGGTATGGTTAGGAGGGCACTGACTTTTCTAGGCTGCCCTTTCTATGTTTCCTGGTAAAATACATGGGAAAATCCCATTGGAGGAAAATTCCACTTAGGGTTAGGGTTACGTCACCGTGAACACCTAGAGCAAACTGGACATCGGCAACAAACTTGGAGTGCTTGGGTATGGTTAGGAGGGCACTGATTTTTATAGGATTCCCTATCTATGTTACCTGGTAAAATACATGGGAAAATCCCATTGTTGGAAAATTCCACTTAGGATTAGGGTTATGTCACCATGAACTCCTATAGCAAAATGGACATTGCCAACGAACTTGGAGTGCTTCAGTATATTTAGGAGGGCACTGACTTTTCTAGGCTCCCCTATCTATGTTTCCTGGGAAAATACATGGGAAAATCACATTGGAGAAAAATTCCACTTAGGGTTAGGGTTACATCACCATGAACTCCTAGAGCAAAATGGACATCGCCAACAACTCAGAGTGCTTGGGTAGGGTTAGGAGGGCACTGACTTTTATAGGCTGCCCTTTCTATGTTTCCTGGTAAAATACATGGGAAATCCCATTGGAGGAAAATTCCACTTAGGTTAGGTTTACGTCACCATGAACTCCTATAGCAAAATGGACATCACCAACGAACTCAGAGTGCTTGGGCATGGTTAAGAGGGCACTGAGTTTTCTAGGCTGCCCTTTCTATGTTTCTGGTAAAATACATGGAAAATCCCATTGGAGGAAAATTCCACTTAGGGTTAGGGTTACGTCACCATGAACTCCTATAGCAAAATGGACATCCCCAGCGAACTCAGAGTGCTTGGCTGGTTAGGAGGTCACTGACTTTTTCTAGCCTTCCCTATCTATGTTTCCTGGTAAAATACATGGGAAAATCCCATTGGAGGAAAATTCCAACTTAGGTTAGGGTTACGTCACCATGAACTCCTATAGCAAAATGAACATCGCCAACGAACTCAGAGTGCTTGGGCATGGTTAGGAGGGCACTGATTTTTCTAGGCTTCCTTATCTATGTTTCCTGGTAAAATACATGGGAAAATCCCATTGGAGAAAAATTCCATTTAGGGTTAGGGTTACATCACCATGAACTCCAAGAGCAAAATGGACATCACCAACAAACTCAGAGTGCTTGGGTACGGTTAAGAGGGCACTGACTTTTGTAGGCTGCCCTTTCTATGTTTCTGGCAAAATACATGGGAAAATCCCATTGGAGGAAAATTCCACTTAGGGTTAGGGTTACGTCACCATGAACTCCTATAGCAAAATGGACATCACCAACGAACTCAGAGTGCTTGGGCATGGTTAGGAGGACTCTGATTTTTCTAGGCTTCCCTATCTATGTTACCTGGTAAAATACATGGGAAAATCCCATTGTTGGAAAATTCCACTTAGGATTAGGGTTATGTCACCATGAACTCCTATAGCAAAATGGACATTGCCAACGAACTTGGAGTGCTTCAGTATATTTAGGAGGGCACTGACTTTTCTAGGCTGCCCTATCTATGTTTCCTGGGAAAATACATGGGAAAATCACATTGGAGAAAAATTCCACTTAGGGTTAGGGTTACATCACCATGAACTCCTAGAGCAAAATGGACATCGCCAACAACTCAGAGTGCTTGGGTAGGGTTAGGAGGGCACTGACTTTTATAGGCTGCCCTTTCTATGTTTCCTGGTAAAATACATGGGAAAATCCCATTGGAGGAAAATTCCACTTAGGGTTAGGGTTACGTCACCATGAACTCCTATAGCAAAATGGACATCACCAACGAACTCAGAGTGCTTGGGCATGGTTAAGAGGGCACTGAGTTTTCTAGGCTGCCCTTTCTATGTTTCTGGTAAAATACATGGGAAAATCCCATTGGAGGAAAATTCCACTTAGGGTTAGGGTTACGTCACCATGAACTCCTATAGCAAAATGGACATCACCAGCGAACTCAGAGTGCTTGGGCATGGTTAGGAGGTCACTGACTTTTCTAGCCTGCCCTATCTATGTTTCCTGGTAAAATACATGGGAAAATCCCATTGGAGGAAAATTCCACTTAGGTTAGGGTTACGTCACCATGAACTCCTATAGCAAAATGAACATCGCCAACGAACTCAGAGTGCTTGGGCATGGTTAGGAGGACACTGATTTTTCTAGGCTTCCCTATCTATGTTACCTGGTAAAATACATGGGAAAATCCCATTGTTGGAAAATTCCACTTAGGATTAGGGTTATGTCACCATGAACTCCTATAGCAAAATGGACATTGCCAACGAACTCGGAGTGCTTCAGTATATTTAGGAGGGCACTGACTTTTCTAGGCTGCCCTATCTATGTTTCCTGGGAAAATACATGGGAAAATCACATTGGAGAAAAATTCCACTTAGGGTTAGGGTTACATCACCATGAACTCCTATAGCAAAATGGACATCGCCAACAACTCAGAGTGCTTGGGTAGGGTTAGGAGGGCACTGACTTTTATAGGCTGCCCTTTCTATGTTTCCTGGTAAAATACATGGGAAAATCCCATTGGAGGAAAATTCCACTTAGGGTTAGGGTTACGTCACCATGAACTCCTATAGCAAAATGGACATCACCAACGAACTCAGAGTGCTTGGGCATGGTTAAGAGGGCACTGACTTTTCTAGGCTGCCCTTTCTATGTTTCTGGTAAAATACATGGGAAAATCCCATTGGAGGAAAATTCCACTTAGGGTTAGGGTTACGTCACCATGAACTCCTATAGCAAAATGGACATCACCAACGAACTCAGAGTGCTTGGGCATGGTTAGGAGGGCACTGACTTTTCTAGGCTGCCCTATCTATGTTTCCTGGTAAAATACATGGGAAAATCCCATTGGAGGAAAATTCCACTTAGGTTAGGGTTACGTCACCATGAACTCCTATAGCAAAATGGACATCGCCAACGAACTCAGAGTGCTTGGGCATGGATAGGAGGGCACTGACTTTTCTAGGCTGCCCTATCTATGTTTCCTGGTAAAATACATGGGAAAATCCAATTGGAGTAAAATTCCACTTAGGGTTAGGGTTACGTCACCATGAACTAATATAGCAAAATGGAAATCACCAACGAACTCAGAGTGCTTCGGTATATTTAGGAGGGCACTGATTTTTCTAGGCTTCCCTATGTATGTTTCCTGTGAAAATACATGGGAAAATCCCATAGTAGGAAAATTCAATTTAGGATTAGGGGTAGGTCACCATGAACTCATAGAGCAAAATGAACATCGCCAACAAACTCAGAATGTTTAGATATCGTTAGGAGAGCAAATACTTTTCTAGGCTGCCCTATCTATGTTTCCTGGTAAAATACATGGGAAAATCCAATTGGAGTAAAATTCCACTTAGGGTTAGGGTTACGTCACCATGAACTCCTATAGCAAAATGGACATCACCAACGAACTCAGAGTGCTTGGGCATGGTTAGGAGGTCACTGACTTTTCTAGCCTGCCCTATCTATGTTTCCTGGTAAAATACATGGGAAAATCCCATTGGAGGAAAATTCCACTTAGGTTAGGGTTACGTCACCATGAACTCCTATAGCAAAATGAACATCGCCAACGAACTCAGAGTGCTTGGGCATGGTTAGGAGGGCACTGATTTTTCTAGGCTTCCTTATCTATGTTTCCTGGTAAAATGCATGGGAAAATCCCATTGGAGAAAAATTCCATTTAGGGTTAGGGTTACATCACCATGAACTCCTAGAGCAAAATGGACATCACCAACAAACTCAGAGTGCTTGGGTACGGTTAAGAGGGCACTGACTTTTCTAGACTGCCCTTTCTATGTTTCTGGCAAAATACATGGGAAAATCCCATTGGAGGAAAATTCCACTTAGGGTTAGGGTTACGTCACCATGAAATCCTATAGCAAAATGGACATCACCAACGAACTCAGAGTGCTTGGGTATGGTTAGGAGGACACTGATTTTTCTAGGCTTCCAAATCTATGTTACCTGGTAAAATACATGGGAAAATCCCATTGTTGGAAAATTCCACATAGGATTAGGGTTATGTCACCATGAACTCCTATAGCAAAATGGACATTGCCAACGAACTTGGAGTGCTTCAGTATATTTAGGAGGGCACTGACTTTTCTAGGCTGCCCTATCTATGTTTCCTGGGAAAATACATGGGAAAATCACATTGGAGAAAAATTCCACTTAGGGTTAGGGTTACATCACCATGAACTCCTATAGCAAAATGGACATCGCCAACAACTCAGAGTGCTTGGGTAGGGTTAGGAGGGCACTGACTTTTATAGGCTGCCCTTTCTATGTTTCCTGGTAAAATACATGGGAAAATCCCATTGGAGGAAAATTCCACTTAGGGTTAGGGTTACGTCACCATGAACTCCTATAGCAAAATGGACATCACCAACGAACTCAGAGTGCTTGGGCATGGTTAAGAGGGCACTGATTTTTCTAGGCTGCCCTTTCTATGTTTCTGGTAAAATACATGGGAAAATCCCATTGGAGGAAAATTCCACTTAGGGTTAGGGTTACGTCACCATGAACTCCTATAGCAAAATGGACATCACCAACGAACTCAGAGTGCTTGGGCATGGTTAGGAGGGCACTGACTTTTCTAGGCTGCCCTATCTATGTTTTCTGGTAAAATACATGGGAAAATCCCATTGGAGGAAAATTCCACTTAGGTTAGGGTTACGTCACCATGAACTCCTATAGCAAAATGGACATCGCCAACGAACTCAGAGTGCTTGGGCATGGATAGGAGGGCACTGACTTTTCTAGGCTGCCCAATCTATGTTTCCTGGTAAAATACATGGGAAAATCCAATTGGAGTAAAATTCCACTTAGGGTTAGGGTTACGTCACCATGAACTAATATAGCAAAATGGAAATCACCAACGAACTCAGAGTGCTTCGGTATATTTAGGAGGGCACTGATTTTTCTAGGCTTCCCTATCTATGTTTCCTGTGAAAATACATGGGAAAATCCCATAGTAGGAAAATTCAATTTAGGATTAGGGGTAGGTCACCATGAACTCATAGAGCAAAATGAACATCGCCAACAAACTCAGAATGTTTAGATATCGTTAGGAGAGCAAATACTTTTCTAGTATGCCCTATCTATGTTTCCTGCAAAATACATGGGAAAATCCCATTGGAGGAAAATTCCACTTAGGTTAGGGTTACGTCACCATGAACTCCTATAGCAAAATGGACATCGCCAACGAACTCAGAGTGCTTGGGCATGGATAGGAGGGCACTTACTTTTCTAGTATGCCCTATCTATGTTTCCTTGTAAAAACATGGGAAAATCTCATTGGAGGAAAATTTAATGTAGTGATAGGGTTAGGTCACCATGAAACCATAAAAGAAAATGGACATCGCCAACAAACTCGGAATCCTTGGATATAGTTAGGTGGGCACTGACATTTGTAGCCTGCCCTATCTTTCCTGGTAAAATACATGGGAAAATCCCATTGGGGGAAAATTCCACAAAGGGTTAGGGTTAGGTCACCATGAAGTCATAGAGCAAAATGGACATCACCAACAAACTCAGAATGCTTGGGTATGGTTAGGAGGGCACTGACTTTTCTAGCCTGCCCTATCGCCCTTTCTTGGTAATATACATGGGAAAATCCCATAGTAGGAAAATTCCACTTAGGGTTAGGTCACCATGAACTCATAGAGCAAAATGGACATCACCAATATATTCGGAGTGCTTGGGTATGGTTAAGGGCACTGAGTTTTGTAGCCTGCCCTATGTATATTTCCTGGTAAAATATATGGGAAAATCCCATAGGAGGAAAATTCAACTCAGGGTTAGGGTCACGTCACCATGAACTCATAGAGCAAAATGGACATTGACAACAAACTTGGAATAATTGGATATAGTTAGGAGGGTACTGATTTTTGTTGCCTGCCCTATGTATGTTTCCTGATAAAATACATGGGAAAATCCCATTGGAGGAAAATTCCACTTAGGGTTAGGGTTAAGTCACCAAGAACTCATAGAGCAAAATGGACATCACCAACAAACTTGGAATACTTGGATATAGTCAGGAGGGTACTGACTTTTGTTGCCTACCCTTATGTATGTTTCCTGATAAAATACATGGGAAAATCCCATTGGGGGAAAATTCCACTTAGGTTTAGTATTACGTCACCGTGAACTCCTAGAGAAAAATGGAGATCGCCAACAAACTTGGAGTGCTTCGGTATATTTAGGAGGGCACTGACTTTTCTAGGCTGCCCTATGTATGTTTCCTGGGAAAATACATGGGAAAATCCCATTGGAGAAAAATTCCACTTAGGGTTATGGTTACATCACCATGAACTCCTAGAGCAAAATGGACATCGCCAACAAACCCAGAGTGCGTGGGTACGGTTAGGAGGGCACTGACTTTTCTAGGCTGCCCTTTCTACGTTTCCTGGTAAAATACATGGGAAAATCCCATTGGAGGAAAATTCCACTTAGGGTTAGGGTTACGTCACCGTGAACTCCTATAGCAAAATGGACATTGCCAAAGAACTTGGAGTGCTTTGGTATATTTAGGAGGGCACTGACTTTTCTAGGCTGCCCTATGTATGTTTCCTGTAAAATACATGGGAAAATCCCATTGGAGGAAAATTCCACTTAGGGTTATGGTTAGGTCACCATGAAATGTAGAGCAAAATGGACATCAAAAAAAAACTCGGAGTGCATGGATATGGTTAGGAGGGCACTTACTTTTCTAGTGTGCCCTACCTATGTTTCCTTGTAAAAACATGGGAAAATCTCATTGGAGGAAAATTTAATGTAGGGATAGGGTTAGGTCACCATGAACTCATAAAACAAAATGGACATCGCCAACAAACTCGGAATCCTTGGATATAGTTAGGTGGGCACTGACATTTGTACCCTGCCCTATCTTTCCTGGTAAAATACATGGGAAAATCCCATTGGAGGAAAATTCCACTTAGGGTTAGGGTTACGTCACCGTGAACTCCTAGAGCAAAATGGACATCGCCAACAAATTTGGAGTATTTGGGTATGGTTAGTTGATCACTGACTTTTGTAGCCTGCCCTATCTATCTTTACAGATAAAATACATGGGAAAATCACATTCGAGGAAAATTCCACTTAGTGTTAGGATTAGGTCACCATGAACTCATAGAACAAAATGGACATCACCAACAAATTCGGAGTATTTGGGTATGGTTAGGAGATCACTGACTTTTGTAGCCTCCCCTATCAATCTTTACAGATAAAATATATTCGGAGTGCTTGGGTATGGTTAAGGGCACTGAGTTTTGTTGCCTGCCCTATGTATGTTTCCTGGTAAAATACATGGGAAAATCCCATAGGAGGAAAATTCCACTTAGGATTAGGGTTAGGTCACCATGAACTCATAGAGGAAAATGGAAATCACAAAAAACTCAGAGTACATCGATATGGTTAGGAGGGCACTTACTTTTCTAGCCTGCCCTATCGATGTTTCCTGATAAAATACATGGGAAAATCCTGTATGAGGAAAATTACACTTAGGGTTAGGGTTATGTCACCATGAACTCATAGAGCAAAATGGACATCACCAACAAACTTGGAGTCCTTGGGTACGGTTAAGAGGGGACTTACTTTTCTAGCCTGCCGAATCTACAGTATGTTTCCTGGTAAAATATATGGGAAAATCCCATTGGAGGAAAATTCCACTTAGGGTTAGGGTTTGGTCACCATGAACTCATAGAGCAAAATGGACATGACCAACAAATTTGGAGTATTTTGGTATGGTTAGGAGATCACTGACTTTTGTAGCCTGCCCTATCTATCTTTACAGATAAAATACATGGGAAAATCACATTCGAGGAAAATTCCACTTAGGGTTAGGATTAGGTCACCATGAACTCATAGAGCAAAATGGACATCACCAATATATTCGGAGTGCTTGGGTATGGTTAAGGGCACTGAGTTTTGTAGCCTGCCCTATGTATGTTTCCTGGTAAAATATATGGGAAAATCCCATAGGAGGAAAATTCAACTCAGGGTTAGGGTCAGGTCACCATGAACTCATAGAGCAAAATGGACATTGACAACAAACTTGGAATACTTGGATATAGTTAGGAGGGTACTGACTTTTGTTGCCTGCCCTATGTATGTTTCCTGATAAAATACATGGGAAAATCCCATTGGAGGAAAATTCCACTTAGGGTTAGGGTTAAGTCACCAAGAACTCATAGAGCAAAATGGACATCACCAACAAACTTGGAACGCTTGGATATGTTTAGGAGGGGAGTTAGTTTTTTAGCCTGCCCTATCTTTGTTTTCTGGTAAAATACACGGGAAAATCTCATTGGGGGAAAATTCCACTTAGGGTTAGGGTTACGTCACCATGAACTCCTATAGCAAAATGGACAACACCAACGAACTCAGAGTGCTTGGGCATGGTTAGGAGGGCACTGACTTTTCTAGGCTGCCCTATCTATGTTTCCTGGTAAAATACATGGGAAAATCCCATTGGAGGAAAATTCCACTTAGGTTAGGGTTACGTCACCATGAACTCCTATAGCAAAATGAACATCGCCAACGAACTCAGAGTGCTTGGGCATGGTTAGGAGGGCACTGATTTTTCTAGGCTTCCTTATCTATGTTTCCTGGTAAAATGCATGGGAAAATCCCATTGGAGAAAAATTCCATTTAGGGTTAGGGTTACATCACCATGAACTCCTAGAGCAAAATGGACATCACCAACAAACTCAGAGTGCTTGGGTACGGTTAAGAGGGCACTGACTTTTCTAGACTGCCCTTTCTATGTTTCTGGCAAAATACATGGGAAAATCCCATTGGAGGAAAATTCCACTTAGGGTTAGGGTTACGTCACCATGAAATCCTATAGCAAAATGGACATCACCAACGAACTCAGAGTGCTTGGGTATGGTTAGGAGGACACTGATTTTTCTAGGCTTCCAAATCTATGTTACCTGGTAAAATACATGGGAAAATCCCATTGTTGGAAAATTCCACATAGGATTAGGGTTATGTCACCATGAACTCCTATAGCAAAATGGACATTGCCAACGAACTTGGAGTGCTTCAGTATATTTAGGAGGGCACTGACTTTTCTAGGCTGCCCTATCTATGTTTCCTGGGAAAATACATGGGAAAATCACATTGGAGAAAAATTCCACTTAGGGTTAGGGTTACATCACCATGAACTCCTATAGCAAAATGGACATCGCCAACAACTCAGAGTGCTTGGGTAGGGTTAGGAGGGCACTGACTTTTATAGGCTGCCCTTTCTATGTTTCCTGGTAAAATACATGGGAAAATCCCATTGGAGGAAAATTCCACTTAGGGTTAGGGTTACGTCACCGTGAACTCCTAGAGCAAAATGGACATCGCCAACAAACTCGGAGTGCTTGGGTATGGTTAGGAGTGCACTGACTTTTCTAGGCTGCCCTATGTATGTTTCCTGGTACAATACATGGGAAAATACATTGGAGGAAAATTCCATTAGGGTTAGGTTTACGTCACCATGAACTGCCTATAGCAAAATGGAATCACCAACGAACTCGGAGTGATTGGGCATGGTTTAAGAGGGCACGGTGACTTTTCTAGGCTGCCCTTTCTATGTTTCTGGTAAAATACATGGGAAAATCCCCATTGGAGGGGAAAATTCAACTTAGGGTTAGGGTTACGTCACCATGAACTCCTAGAGCAAAATGGACACCGCCAAACCACTCGGAGTGCTTGGGTATGGTTAGGAGGGCACTGACTTTTCTAGGCCGCCTTATCTATGTTTCCTGGTAAAATACATGGGAAAATCCCATTGGAGGAAAATTCCAGTTAGGGTTAGGGTTACGTCTCCATGAACTCCTATCGCAAAATGGACATCGCCAACAAACTAGGAGTGCTTGGGCTAGGAGCGCGAAGGCACTGACTTTTCTAGGCTGCCCAATCTATGTTTCCTGGTAAAATACATGGGAAAATCCAATTGGAGTAAAATTCCACTTAGGGTTAGGGTTACGTCACCATGAACTAATATAGCAAAATGGAAATCACCAACGAACTCAGAGTGCTTCGGTATATTTAGGAGGGCACTGATTTTTCTAGGCTTCCCTATGTATGTTTCCTGTGAAAATACATGGGAAAATCCCATAGTAGGAAAATTCAATTTAGGATTAGGGGTAGGTCACCATGAACTCATAGAGCAAAATGAACATCGCCAACAAACTCAGAATGTTTAGATATCGTTAGGAGAGCAAATACTTTTCTAGTATGCCCTATCTATGTTTCCTGCAAAATACATGGGAAAATCCCATTGGAGGAAAATTCCACTTAGGGTTAGGGTTAGGTCACCATGAAATGTAGAGCAAAATGGACATCAACAAAAAAATCGGAGTGCAGGGATATGGTTAGGAGGGCACTTACTTTTCTAGTGTGCCCTACCTATGTTTCCTTGTAAAAACATGGGAAAATCCCATTGGAGGAAAATTCCACTTAGGGTTAGTGTTACGTCACCATGAACTCCTATAGCAAAATGGACATCGCCAATGATCTCAGAGTGCTTGGGCATGGTTAGGAGGGCACTGATTTTTCTAGGCTTCCCTATCTATGTTTCCTGGTAAAATATATGGGAAAATCCCATTGGAGGAAAATTCCACTTAGGGTTAAGGTTACGTCACCATGAACTCCTAGAGCAAAATGGACATTGCCAAAGAATGTGGAGTGCTTCGGTATATTTAGGAGGGCACTGACTTTTCTAGGCTGCCCTATCTATGTTTCCTGGGAAAATACAGGGGAAAATCACATTGGAGAAAAATTCCACTTAGGGTTAGGGTTACATCACCATGAACTCCTAGAGCAAAATGGACATCGCCAACAACTCTGAGTGCTTGGGTAGGGTTAGGAGGGCACTGATTTTTCTAGGCTTCCCTATCTATGTTTCCTGGTAAAATACATGGGAATATCCCATTGGAGGAAAATTCCACTTAGGTTTAGGGTTACGTCATCATGAACTCCTATAGCAAAATGGACATTGCCAAAGAACGTGGAGTGCTACGGTATATTTAGGAGGGCACTGACTTTTCTAGGCTGCCCTTTCTATGTTTCCTGGTAAAATACATGGGAAATTACCATTGTAGGTAAATTCCACTTAGGGTTAGGGTTACGTCACCGTGAACAGCTAGAGCAAAATGGAGATCGGCAACAAACTCGGAGTGCTTGGGTAGGGTTAGGAGGGCACTGACTTTTCTAGGCTGCCCTATCTATGTTTCCTGGTAAAATACATGGGAATATCCCATTGGAGGAAAATTCCACTTAGGGTTAGGGTTACGTCACCGTGAACTCTTAGAGCAAACTGGACATCGGCAACAAACTTGGAGTGCTTGGGTATGGTTAGGAGGGCACTGATTTTTCTAGGCTTCCCTGTCTATGTTTCCTGGTAAAATACATGGGAATATCCCATTGGAGGAAAATTCCATTTAGGGTTAGGGTTACGTCACCATGAACTCCTATAGCAAAATGGACATTGCCAAAGAACGTGCAGTGCTTCGGTATATTTAGGAGGGCACTGACTTTTCTAGGCTGCCCTATATATGTTTCCTGGGAAAATACATGGGTAAATCCCATTGGAGAAAAATTCCATTTAGGGTTAGGGTTACGTCACCATGAACTCCTATAGCAAAATGGACATTGCCAAAGAACGTGGAGTGCTTCGGTATATTTAGGAGGGCACTGACTTTTCTAGGCTGCCCTATCTATGTTTCCTAGGAAAATACATGGGAAAATCCCATTGGAGGAAAATTCCACTTAGGGTTAGTGTTACGTCACCATGAACTCCTATAGCAAAATGGACATCGCCAATGATCTCAGAGTGCTTGGGCATGGTTAGGAGGGCACTGATTTTTCTAGGCTTCCCTATCTATGTTTCCTGGTAAAATATATGGGAAAATCCCATTGGAGGAAAATTCCACTTAGGGTTAAGGTTACGTCACCATGAACTCCTATAGCAAAATGGACATTGCCAAAGAATGTGGAGTGCTTCGGTATATTTAGGAGGGCACTGACTTTTCTAGGCTGCCCTATCTATGTTTCCTGGGAAAATACAGGGGAAAATCACATTGGATAAAAATTCCACTTAGGGTTAGGGTTACATCACCATGAACTCCTAGAGCAAAATGGACATCGCCAACAACTCTGAGTCCTTGGGTAGGGTTAGGAGGGCACTGACTTTTCTAGGCTGCCCTATCTATGTTTCCTGGTAAAATACATGGGAAAATCCCATTGGAGGAAAATTCCACTTAGGTTAGGGTTACGTCACCATGAACTCCAATAGCAAAATGGACATTGCCAACGAACTCAGAGTGCTTGGGCATGGTTAGGAGGGCACTGATTTTTCTAGGCTTCCTTATCTATGTTTCCTGGTAAAATACATGGGAAAATCCCATTGGAGAAAAATTCCATTTAGGGTTAGGGTTACATCACCATGAACTCCTAGAGCAAAATGGACATCCCCAACAAACTCAGAGTACTTGGGTAGGGTTAGGAGGGCACTGACTGTTCTAGGCTGCCCTTTCTATCTTTCTGGTAAAATACATGGGAAAATCCCATTGGAGTAAAATTCCACTTAGGGTTAGGGTTACGTCACCGTGAACTCCTAGAACAAAATGGAGATCGCCAACAAACTCGTAGTGCTTGGGTACGGTTAAGATGGCACTGAGTTTTCTAGGCTGCCCTTTCTATGTTTCTGGTAAAATACATGGGAAAATCCCATTGGAGGAAAATTCCTCTTAGGGTTAGGGTTACGTCACCATGAACTCCTAGAGCAAGATGGACATCGCCAACAAACTCGGAGTGCTTGGGTATAGTTAGGAGGGCACTGAC